>NC_089502.1:122606139-122907893 GCF_036850765.1 Saccopteryx bilineata | reverse complement strand
GGAGAATGGTGTGGAATTAAGAAAATAGACTTACTGAGAAAAGAGGATGGGATTGGGAGGCCTTTTCGGTGCTGATGACAATATTAGAGAGAGTGAGCCTCCGGTCTTTGCTTTATTATATAGCATAAGATAATTAAAGCCTTTAATCCAATATACAAATAGGGAAGTTTCTGATATAAAGCCACTTATTTGAGGCATAAATTGGATTCCTTATAAGAGTGTATTACCTTATATTATATAACAGTCAAGGGTGTGGAGAAAAACTTAGTGTTGAAAAGATTTTAGTATTAAGAAATCTTATTATTAAGAAAATAGGAAAGGCTCAGTCCCAAACCAAGCCTTAGACTACAACAAACCCGCCAGCCCACAGCCCATCTCCCACCCGGAGTCATAGGCAAATTAGTGGTAACTACTGAAACAGTCTAAAATCTGCACTTGAGATCTCAAGTTGTTTAGCATCATCACCACCTTGTCATCCTTCACCTTGCATGCGGACGATGTAATTGGAAAAAGGAATATAATTTTGAAGCATGTTATTTCTTAGTAGAGAATATATTTTGAGAAATAGCTCCACCATGATGGAAGAGAATATTGGGGGTAGAAAAGAAGAATAAAGAGAAAATTGGGAGAACAATAAAGATAGGTTTGGCCTCTTTCATTTTTTCTAGTGCAAGTGCCTGGAAATTATCTAGGTGAAGGTCTGGCAGAGGGTCAGAAGTTGCTGATGTCTGGTGAGTTATGTTAAAGTAAAACCAGGCACCAGTTGAGTTGAAATATAAATAATGCAGTAGAATGCTTGAATATGTTAATCAGTGACACCAGGACTGATCATTCATGCTACTTGCATTCACTGTTGCTCAGAGCAAGCCATAGTACCTGTGCTCCAGACCGTATGGGAGAGATTTCCTGAAAGTAATTTATGCTACCCAGGAGAGTCCACCCCTGCTACTCAAAGAATGGTCTTTGAATCAGCAGAATGAACATTATCAGCAGGCTTGCTAAGAATGTAGATTCTTAGGCCCTACCCATACTGAATTAGAATCTGCATTATAACACGATCTCAGGTGATTTGGAGTAACAGGAAAGTCTGAGAAGCACAGGTCTAATAAACTGACTCATAAATCACCTTATATTGCATTTTCCCAGCGTTTGATTCTACTATCAAATAGTAACTTTCTCCTTAACTCAATTTATATAGAGTTTTTTAGGTTTATTGTGTTTCCCTGATTCAAAGTAAGTCTTTAAGATGATGAATGCATCCTTTCATTCATCCAATCTACTCACAGTAATTGAGCATCTTCTATGTCAGTCATTTCTCTAGGTACTGGGGATAAAGGAGTGACCCCCACAAGCTATATCCCTAACTTCAGGGAGCTTTTAGTTTACTGTGTTTTGTTTTGTTTTTCATGGCAGTCCTATTTTCAGATATCCCCTTTGCTTTCCAGGCAATATGTCCTGAATTTTAGTATAAAAAATGTAAAAGGTATGTAGCATGACAACTCAAATTTCAGTATAGTAAGGTTAAAAAAGCAGAAAGTTTTGAGTCAGATATACCTCTGTTGTAGTCCTGAATGTTTATGGCTTCAGATATACCTCTGTTTAGTCCTGGATGTTTATGGCTTATTAGGCATGTGGTCTTAGAAAAATCATGTCTCTTTGATTCAGTTTCCTAAACTGTAGTATTATGGGTTAGTTCATAGAATGAAATAAAATTCTATATATTAAATGTGTAGTAGAGTATCTGGCCTAAAAAATTCAATAAATTGGAAGAAGAGTAACTCTGGCTGTTACTATTGGAGCTTATATGAAAAATAGCATGAAGTTCTTTGAGGCTAGTTCATTAAAGCCTATGAAGATTCTATTACATGTCAAGAAATTATATACCCTTAGAAATGCAAAAAAAAGTCTAAGCTGCAAATGAGTTGATACTTTCCCATGGGCAGTAATTCTCACTCTCTCCCTGCCTTCTTCCCTGAGTATAAGATTCTTCTGCACTTATAGAAGGGGGGTTGACAAGGTGTATTCTTATGCTGATGCTATGCTGGTCATGACCCCCACATTTTCTGTGAAATCCACTAGCACTGCTGAAACATAATTCTTAAAGGAATGGCAGTATCACCCTGCCTGATTATTTCCTGCCTTTTGACTCTTAAGAGGACTTGTAAGCATGGTCCATTAATGCTCAACATTCAAACTCCTCCTTAGACATCAGGTAGTCTGAAAGATCTAGGAACTTAGCTTCCCAAAATTGTGATGGTGATCATCACCTGTTGGCTCCTTCATGGAATGGAGGCTCTAATGACCTGAACACATAAAATCACTAACCTGACACAGTTTGCACATTTACTTTGGCTTTTCCTGCCTTTAGTGAATTTTTCTGACATGCTTTTCTATGAAATATCCAAGAGACTGTTTTTTTTGCTACAGTAATCCACAGTTGTTAAAATCAGACAGATATTTAACTACCATGTCAAGATCTTGATATAATGATGAGTTCTCTGGCATTATATACCCTAGAGGCATTCACTGTAGGATAGAGGACACGGCTATTAGAAAACAATGGCATGGACAAACGGTTACTTTTACTTTAGGGTGGGAGAGGGGAAGGAAGTTAGTAATGTTGTTGCCATCAGTGATTAGCTAAAGGTGACTAACTACCTAGAGTTGCTGGGGACAGGCCTGCTTGCTCCTCAAATGAACAACAAGGGTAATAGTTGAACTTGGCTAAGGCTAGGCGAGCTTCATAGCTGTCTATAATGAGTCACAACTTTGTAGGGTGGACATCTTGGCAAAGACATTTCTGTAAATATTTGGTTTTATAGGCTCAGTGTGTCAAGAAATATTCCTTGGATTTATGTAAGTGCATATTACAATGAGCTTTAAGTACAACTCTCTAGCGCTATTTTCTTTATACTTGGGACATGTCTATGAATTAGGCAAAGGCCAAGCTGGGTTCCTCTGCTTAGATAGATGCTAAAAAGAGGCAAAAAGAAGGTGAGTCACCAGGCAGATGGGAGCTAAGAGAAAACCAGGATGAGGATGTTTGGCATCCCAGAGGTACCTCTGCCTCTCCCTCTGCGTGGCACCCTTCTGTGTCCTCACAAAGCTCAGCAGGCCATAGTTTTCACAACCAAAAGCCCAAGCTTCCATCAATCACTGAGAATCAGACCAGTGAGCCCTTGGGGAGCACACCTAAGCATCTGGCCTATAGGAGGGAGTAATGTGCAGATACTATACTTTGCAGCAGTTACTGACACATATTGACTTAATCGTTGTGAAAACCTGAACATGGAGGAACTCTAATTATCTCTATTTTACACATGGGGGAGCTGCTGCGAACAGGGAACAAATAAATGTCCAGGATCCCAAACCCAGAAGTGCTAAGCAGTGATGGCCAAAGCAGGTCCTCTGGTCTCATTGTTGAAGTGGTTAGGCAGCCTCTGACCAGCCCTTTATGACACTCCAGAAGGCAGCAGAGGGTGGCCCTTGAGCAAATGATGAACAGGAGAAAATGTCAAATGTGGACAGTCACAGTCAAGAAGATAGATTGCTAGAACACTTGATGTGATAACTATATTTAACTTAAACCAACACTTGAGAGTATTTATAAGAATTATATGTACTTTTGAGGCATTACTTGGAAAAGAACTTAGATCATACATAAGTCTCTCATTGTATTCAGCCACTGAAAATATGTTGCTCTATTAAATATATAACCATAGACAGATTAGGTGTTTCATGTACAAATGAGGTTTATAATTGTGTTTACAATGGAGTACATTTATAACTAATAAATTCTTAAATAATAACCATTAGAATTGCTTGAAGTGCCTGTCTTAGTTCAGAGAATATCTTTTATGTAATTTATCAGTGTCCAAAAGAAATAGAAGGATGTATTCTACAGAGAATATTAAAGCACTAGTTAATAATCCCTGTCTCAAGTCTATCTTTTAGAATGAGGGTTTAAATAGTAATATATGAAATCAGCATGGCCATAACTTCTTTTATGTGTAGTTTTCCTTATGATTTTCCCATCACTCCTCAATCTTCATATAAAGCCATAGTACCATTAGGTTCATGCCAACTGCTATGCCACCTTCCTCACCACCCCCATTGCTACCACAACCTCCCACATTTACATGTTCTCAATCATGAATAAAGCTTTTGGCACCTCAGTCATGGTCTTCAGCCCACCCCAGTTACCACTACCATTCAGGGAGTTCCCTGCCAACCTCCTGGCCCCATAGGCCTTGACTTGATCAGAATCAATGACTAAATCTTCTCACCCTCCTAGCCTTTGCCAGCTACTCCCACCAGTGCTACTTCCCACACCACCATCATTAGAAACTGCTCCCTTAAGTTCCTGATTACAGCATCCCACACTGATCGCACCTTCTGCCCTTCAACCCCCCATGAGCTATCTTCTCCTGGATGTCTATCTCACACACACTTCCCACTCAGAGCGACAGAAACAGAGGAGTCAGAAGCTCATCTGCGTATTCAAACACTTTAATAGCAATTGCTGAAAACGGGAGGCCTCCCTCACCCATGGGAAGTCTGGGGGACTAGATTAGAGTCTTTTAGAGATCTGCGGGTTCTGGGACCCAGGCATCACTTCTTCTTCCTGGGTGAAGGAATCCCGTCATCTCAAGTTTAGGTGTCAAGCTGGAAGAGGCTGCGCAGCAACGGGTTTCTTTCTGCTACTCTCACCAAGTCTTGTGAGGTGATGCGCCCCCTGTGATGGTTGTCAGCCTCCTTGCTCATCAGCTCCAGGATGTAGGACACCACGAACTCAAGAATGCCAGCGAGGAAAACAGGGGTCACGGAGGACAGGCGCCTAGCATAGCGATCACTTCTCAGGTGGCGGTCCACCTGACTCACAGAGATTTGCAGCTCGGCTCTTGGTGTGCGGGAGGGGGCACGCTTCTTACGTTGGTGCCGGTCTCTTCTTTCCCTAGGAGTGATGTTTGCTGCATTTTCCAGGGATTGGGATTGGCCCATCTAGATTGTCCTGACGGTCTTGACTTCTCTAGATACCAGGGCTTATTCCTGCTCACCTATCTCTGTGCTCAAGGCCAGCACGTTGTCAGGGAGCTGCCTTTGTGACAAACTGACATTGTGACATCACTGGTGTCCCCTGGGCCTTGACCAGAACTGGCCTAGAAATGTCCATGTTAGGACACTGGTCTCCATGGTAACTTGACGCTCTTAAATGACTCTTTCTACTTTACTTTAGCATCCAAGCAAAACATTTATGTTTCAAAGGAAAATATTTCCCTGCCTATGGGACACAACTTCCCATCTCACACAGTAAACACAGTAATCACACCAATTTTGCCTCCATTTACGTATTAATCTTAGTATTCCTAATCACTATTCCTGTTTCTTTTTGAAAGAACTTCACCATATCTAGCCGTTTTATACACACAGAAGCTGACGTGCCCCAAATAGACTACACTAGCAGCGACCAGAACCTGGTGAAACTCTACCTTCGGTTGCTAGGGAGAGGCCCGCTGGCCGACTCACATGAGTAGAAGAGGAAGAGTTGACTTGGCTCTAGTAACGAGGGCCCCAAGGCTCTCTAGAACAAATCACCAAGGAGCCAGAGCCGTTCCCCAGACGGTCAAGGCCTATGGGCACCAATGTCATGCTCTGAGGGCCCCTTATTCTGCCAGAAAACGACAGCCAGATAAGGCAGAGGAGGCTGGCAGAAAGAGGAGCTGCTAAAGAGTTTATTGCTGCCTCTGGCAGCTCCTTGAACCCCGCTCCCATGACTATCACTGAATTACTAAATTAAAGAGTATGAAACCTGAAAAAATTGTGAAGTGAACATCTGACAATGCTGGTTCTGTAAATATCTGGTGTACTTGGCG
Source organism: Saccopteryx bilineata (assembly GCF_036850765.1). Taxonomy (NCBI): domain Eukaryota; kingdom Metazoa; phylum Chordata; class Mammalia; order Chiroptera; family Emballonuridae; genus Saccopteryx; species Saccopteryx bilineata. Next base: position 122,902,020 of record NC_089502.1, on the reverse strand, counting down.
TTGCGTGTGAAGAAAGGTTCTGTGGATGTGTAGAAGCGGGTATTCCAACAGCCTTTAAGCCTATTGGGCTGAACCTCAGGCCACTCCTGTGAAGCAGGTAAAGGCTAACCCATATCCAGCAGCTCTCAGAGGTGGTGGAAGGAGGCAGGAGTGGCTGACTCACCAGCCAGAGGGCAGCTGAGAGGAAATTGGGGTGAGGACGTTTGGGACCCCAGGAGTACCTCTGCCTCTCCCTCCACGTGGCGCTCTTCCGTGTCTCCACAAAGCTCAGCAGACCATGGTTTTCACAGCCAGTGTGACCCAAGTCTCACGCAGTCACAGAGAACCAGGCTCAGTGGGACCTTGGGGAGCACAGCTGAGAACCTGGCCTACCGAGAGGAGACACCACGCAGCTGTTCCACAGGGCAGTCTCTGTGCCAGGTCCTGTGTTATATAGAGCAGGTCCTGACACGCACTGACTTAATCTTTGGGAAAACCCAAACATAGAGAAACTCTAACTCCATTTTACCTATGAGGGAGCTGCTGCTCAGAGGGACCAGATGAATATCCAAGGTCTCATGGCCCAAAGGGCAGAGCAGGGATGGCCCAGCCAGGTCCCCTGATCTCGTTGTGAAATCGGCTAGGCAGCCTCTGTCCAGTCCATTTAAACAGGACTGGAGGCAACAAAGGAGGTGGGGTGAATAGTGGGGAAAAGTTCCAATGTTGATGTTCATAAGAGAGGGCTTGTTTTCTACGACACTTAATGCGACGACCATTTTTTTCTTTAACTTAATACAGCACATAAATGTGTTCATGGGACTAATGTTTGCTTTTGAGTTTGGCACTTGGCACAGAATTTATAGAGAATACACTTGTATATCTTAAAACATGTATTCAGCCATTGATAACTCTGTGACTTTATTAACTATATGATAGACAAATAGGTGTTTCGTTTGAAAATGAGCATTGTAATTGTGTTTATAATGTAATGTTTAGTAATCATTTAGAACTGCTTGAATTGCACATCTGACACCAGATAGTAGCTTTTATACAGTACTGGTTAATGTACCAGTGTCCACAAAAGAGGACAAGAGATTATATTTTAAAAGGCCGTTACAAAAACACTAGTCAATAATCCCTGTCTCGAGTGCTTTTGTTCAGAATGATGAGGGATAAATAAATGAAATCCACCCGACTATAAATCCTTTTATATACATTACTTTAGGTCTGTCCCACCACTCCTCATCCCTTGTGTAAAGCCCCAGTCCCATGAAGTCCATGACAACGGCCATGCCATCCTCTGCCCACACTCATTGCCACCACTTCCAATTTTAGATGTTCTGAACCATGAATAAAGCCTTCGGCACCTCAGTCATGGTCTTAAGTCCCCACCCAGCTATCCTCCTGGCTCCACAGGATTTGACTTGCTCAGAACCAATGAGGCGGTCTAACCTCTACAGCAGGGGTCCCCAAACTACGGGCCCGCGGGCCACATGCGGCCCCCTGAGGCCATTTATCTGGCCCCCGCCGCACTTCCGGAAGGAACACCTCTTTCATTGGTGGTCAGTGAGAGGAGCACATTGACCATCTCATTAGCCAAAAGCAGGCCCATAGTTCCCATTGAAATACTGGTCAGTTTGTTGATTTAAATTTACTTTTCTTTATTTTAAATATTGTATTTGTTCCCGTTTTGTTTTTTTACTTTAAAATAAGATATGTGCAGTGTGCATAGGTATTTGTTCATAGTTTTTTTTTTATAGTCTGGCCCTCCAACGCTCTGAGGGACAGTGAACTGGCCCCCTGTGTAAAAAGTTTGGGGACCCCTGCTCTACAGTCCCAGACAACTACTCCAACCAGTGCCCCTTCCCACACTGTCACCTTAGGACCTGCTCCCTTACATCCCTGATTCCAGCATCCCACACTTACTGCGCCTTCCACCCTCCAACCCCCCATGAGCTATCTCCTCCTGGATGTCTATCTCTCACACACTTCCCACTCAGAGCGACAGAAACAGAGGAGTCAGAAGCCTGTTCCCGTGTCCAAACACTTTAATGGCAAGTGCTGAAAACGGGAGGCCTCCCTCACCTGTGGGAAGTCTGAGGGACTAGATGAGGCTGTTGTAGAGGTCTGCAGGCTCTGGAACCCGGGCATCACTTCTTCTTCCTGGGTGAAGGAGTCCCGTCATCTCAAGGACAGGTGTCATGCTCAAAAGGCCGTGGAGCTGCTGCAGGTTGTTTTCTACCACTCTCTTCACGTCTTGTGAGGTGATGCGCCCCCGTGACGGTTGTCAGCCTCCTTGCTCGCCAGCTCCAGGAGGTAGGCCACCAAGTACTCAAGGATGCCAGCGAGGAAAACAGGGGTCAACGAGGACAGGCGTTGAGCATAGTGACCATCTCGCAGGTGGCGGTCCACACGACTCACAGGGAATTGCAGCTCGGCTCTGGCTCTGCGGGAGGTGGCATGCTTCTTATGATGGTGCCGGTCTCTTCTTTTCCCAGATGTGATGTTTGCTACATTTTTCTGGGAGTGGCCCATCTAGGTTGTTCTGATGGTTGGTGCCTCTCTAGATGCCAGACCTTATTCCTGCCCACCTATCTCTGTGCTAAAGGCCAGCTCAGGTCAGGGAGCTGCCTTTGTGACAAACTGACATTGTGACATCATTGGTGTCCCCTGGGCCTTGACCAAGACTGGCCTAAAAATGTCCATGATAGGACACTGATCTCCATGGTCCTCTTTTTCAAAGAACTCTAACTTTTGCTTGTCTTCAGCATTCTAGCAAAGTAGGTATGTTTCAATAGAAAACATTTCCCTGACTATAGGGCACAACTCCAGGTTTAGTTCTACAACAAACTACAACTCCAAGCCAAAATCAACACTTTACTGATCGGCCCTGGCCGGTTGGCTCAGGGGTAGAGTGTTGGCCTGGCGTGTAGGAGTCCCAGGTTTGATTCCTGGCCAGGGCACACAGGAGAAGCACCCATCTGCTTCTCCACCCCTCCCCCTATCTTTCCTCTCTGTCTCTCTCTTCCCCTCCCACAGCCAAGGCTCCATTGGAGCAAAGTTAGCCCAGGAGCTGGGGATGGCTCCATGGCCTCTACCTCAGGCACTAGAACGGCTCTGGTTGCAACAGAGCAATGTCCAGGATGGGCGGAGCGTCACTCCCTGGTGGGCATGCCGGGTGGATCCCGGTCGGGCGCATGTGGGAGTCTGTCTGACTGCCTCCCCATTTCCAGCTTCAGAAAAATACAAAAAAAAAAACCCAAAAAACACTTTAAACACTTTACTGATCAAATAGCTTATTAACCACCACATCTATATCTTGGTACATTGATTGATTTTCGGCACTACCCACCCTGGAGGCACTCTCTGTTGATGAAGGACCGTAGAATATGAGAAAGCACAGTCTGTATACATAGATGCTCCATTTGAGGGATGGGGTAGGAGTGCTGGTGCTTTTTGTATGATCAGCTGAAGAGCACTTAGTTTTCACTTGGGATTGCTGGGTAAAGGCTTCCTTTCTACTCACGTGAACACAATAGTAAGTGTTCAAGTCAGCTAAAGATAGGAGGGCTTCATGACTGTCTATAACAAATCACAAACTTGTGGGGTGAACATCTAGACAATGAGGTGTCTATAAATTTTTGGTTGATTGGGCATTGTATGTTAAGAAAGTTGCTTAGATTTATACAAGCATATATTCCAATGCTCTCTGAGCAGAACCTCGACACATTCTCAAGACACTTCTATAAAGTAGTTAAAGGCAAAACCGTCTCCAGCAGCTCTCGAAGGTGGTGTAGGAGGCAGGAAAGGCTGAGTCACCAGGCAGAAGGCCTCTGAGAGGAAATCGGGGTGAGGACGGTTTGGATCCCAGAGGTACCTCTGCCTCTGCCTCTCCGTGGCACCCTTCTGTGTCTCCACAAAGCTCAGCAGGCCATGATTTTCAAGCTAGTGACACCCAAGCCTCAAGCAATCACTGAGAATTAGGCTCAGTGGGACCTTGGGGAGCATACCTAGGCATCTGGCCTACAGGAGGGAGACATGTCAGCTGTTCAGTAGGGTAGACTGTGTCAAACACTGTGCTTTGCAACAGCTACTGATACATATTGTCTTAATCATTGTGAAAGTTTGAACATGGAGGAACTCTAATTATCTCCATTCTACACATGAGGGAGCTTCTGCTAAGAGGAAACAGATGAATGTCCAGGATCCCAAACCAGAAGTGCTGAGCAGTGATGGCCAAGCCAGGTCCTCTGGTCTCATTGTTGTTTTTTGCTTTTTGGGTTTTTAAAAATTTATTTATTTAATTTTTATTGATTTTTATTTATTGTGTTTACATAGATTCAAGTATCCCACCGAATATATCTCCCTCCCCCTCATCCCCGTGTTCCCCTTGATACCCCCCGCCCCCTTCCCCCAACGCCTTCCCCGCTTCCCTTTAAGATTTGCTGCCCTACTCTCTATGTCTCTGTTATGTATATATAATTTCACTAATCCCTTTGCCTTCTCTGATCGCATCCTCTCATCCCCTTTCCCTCTGACCACTTTCCCTCTGGTCCCTTTAACCCCGTCTCTGACTCTGTTCTGTTCCTCAGTTCACATTGTTCATTAGATTCATCATATGAGTGAGGTCATATGATATTTTTCTTTTTCTGCCTGGTCTCATTGTTAAAGTAGTTAGGCTGCTTTTGACCAGCCCCTTATGATATGCCAGGAAGCAGCAGAGTGGCCATGAAGTATATGATGAAAATTGATGAAAACCTCAAGTATTGACAGTCACAGGGGTAATGTTAATTTTCTACAGTTCTTCAGGTGCCACATTTTTTTCCTAAACACAACACATGAGAGTTTATAAGAATTTAATGTTCTTTTGAGTTTGTCATTTTGGAACAGAATTTACACAAATTATACTATATCCATCAAAACACATAATTGACCAGTGGTAATTCTATGGATAGCTATCCAATATGTAGTTTTTAGATTTGGTGTTTCATCTGGGAGTGAGATTGATAATTGTGCTTGCACTGATGTTCATTTGTAAATAAATCCATTGATCAGTAATGTGTGAATTCTGTGCTTTAAACCAGATATTGGTTTATATATACTATTACTATTTAACTTATTAGTGTTTACAGAGAAGACAAAACAATATATTCCACAGAAGAATCAGAACACTAGCTAAATAATCCCTGACTTAAGTTCTTTTGTTTTTTTTAATTAAGCTGAGAATAAGTCAATAACAATAAAATCAACCTGGCCATAATTTCTGTTTCTATGTATTTCTTTGTGGTTTTCCCATCACTTATTCATCTTCCTGTAAAAGCCCCTGCTCCATTAAGTTCAGGTCAACTGCTTTGTCCCCCTCTCATCCCCCACCCTCACTGCAGTCACTTTCTGACCATTAGACATTCCTTATCATGAATAAAGCCTTTGGTACTTCAGTCATGGTCTTCAACTCCATCCAAATTATCATCATCAGAGACTTCAACAGGCCAGTAGGAATCCCAGCCAATAACCTGGCCTCACAAAGATTTGATTTCCTCAGAGCCAATGATGAAGTCTTCTCTCCCTGCTAACTAAGCTAGCTACTCCCACCAGGGCCACTTCCCACACTGTCACCATTAGAAAATGCTCTTCTCTGAAACAGTGGCTCCAACATTCCACACTGACCATAACTTCTGTCCCTCCAAGAACACTGGACATAATGTCCCTCCTGCAGAAGGTTATGTGCACAGCTCATAGAATACTATAGCTTGGTACTTGCATAGTGGGAATAAGTCAGTTTCCTACAATTATAGAAGCTCTGATGGTTCCTTTGATTGGTCACGGCATTAGCTAGGTGTTGCTCTGATAGTCCCAGTTTGTCCTGTTGGCCTGGGCATCTACAGAGACTATTGCTCATTTTCCTTCACTTTATCCCATTCCCCAACCCTTCAGGGAGCTGCCTTTGTGACTTCTAAACAGTGTTGTCATTGGTGTCACTGGCCCTTGATCAGGCCTGGGCATATAAATATTCAACGAATGAGCATGGTCATTCTAATAACTGGACTGTCTTTGTGAAGAAACTCTAACTTTCTATTTTCCTTTAACATCATAGAAAAATAACAATGAGTTTCAGTGGAGAATCTTTTGCCTTGTCTAGAGGATACCACTCTAGGTTCTTTGATTCTAGTCTTACATTTTTTAGCTCATTTACATCACTTTGTTAGTTGCAGGTAACTGATAAACATGTTCAGTATCTTGCTCAGTAGAGGTTAAATTGTCTCCTCTCTCACTTTGCAGTAAAACTCGTTTTGCCTCCATTTACATGTTTATTTCAATATTCCTGATCAATACTCCAGTGTTTATTCTTTGAATGCTTTTTTGCACCAGTTATAACACCTGCCCTTTCCACTCATGAATTATATTAGAATCTTTTAATATATGATCAATTCTCATCTGTATGAGTCATGATTTTATCCTGTTCAAAAAATACATTTTAACTGTTTTGGAGGTTGAAACAAGATGTTAAATACATTCACCTGACAAAGCTTGGTAAACTTACATGACAGAGATGTGCACTTCATATGTGGTTGAAGGCTAGTTATGTTTTTCTTGGCTCTTTAGGTGAATCTGAAGTACCAGGAGAACATTGTTAACTCTGTTTTTGTAGTTTTAATTTTTCTTTCTCCTTAGTTTTTGTTTCTGTTTCATTTTGGTTCATTTTCAGTCAATAAGTTATTACCCATTGTTGGCAGCGATGGCTGGGAATGTGACTTTAAGATCTGACAGTTTGGATATTTTTCTAAATAAATTAATGGTTTATAGAAATTTAATCTCAGTTGAGTGAGAAACAACAGACAATGTGGTTTGTTAGTCTTCTTGTTTTTCTATGTTTGAGCTCAGATCAATGGAGAATGTAAAGCTGTCAAAGAGAAGGATATCTCTTTCATCCGGATGGGCAGATTTTTTGTTCCTGTGTTAACTCTTGCCTTACAATTGTTATTATAGAATTGAAGTTAAAAGCTCTATTTTTCTCAGCCTGAATGTGTATGTGTCTATAATTCAGAAACACCTTCACTTTTTTTTATAAATAAATTTTTATTAATGTTAATGGGGTGACATCAATAAATCAGGGTACATATATTCAAAGAAAACATGTCCAGGTTATCTTGTCATTCAATTATGTTGCATACCCATCACCCAAAGTCAGATTGTCCTCTGTCACCTTTTATCTAGTTTTCTTTGTGCCCCTCCCCCTCCCCCTCTCCTCCTTCCCTCCCGTCCCCCCTCCCCCCCAACCCTGGTAACTACCACACTCTAGTCCATGTCTCTTAGTCTCATTTTTATGTCCCACCAATGTATGGAATCATGTAGTTCTTGGTTTTTTTCTGATTTACTTATTTCACTCCATATAATGTTATCAAGATCCCACCATTTTGTTGTAAATGATCCGATGTCATCACTTCTTATGGCTGAGTAGTATTCCATAGTGTATTTGTGCCACATCTTCTTTATTCAGTCTTCTATTGAAGGGCTTTTTGGTTGTTTCCATGTCTTGGCCACTGTGAACAATGCTTCAATGAACATGGGGCTGCATGTGTCTTTACGTATTAATGTTTCTGAGTTTTTGAGGTATATACCCAGTAGACGGATTGCTGGATCATAAGGTAGTTCTATTTTCAGTTTTTTGAGGAACCACCATACTTTCTTCCATAATGGTTGTATTACTTTACATTCCCACCTTCACTTTTGACTGTATGAGTGAGCAGTGTTTTCTTACCATCAGGTAATATTAATATACTAGCTTATAAAGTTTCTTAAATTACAGGAGCTCTGTTTCTAATTGGCATATAAAAATACTTGATTTTTAAATACTTGTTTACATAAATTTAATTTTCCTAAAATTCCTTAAAAATAAGGAAACTGAACTACTGATTTTTAATTTACTGAATTAAAATATATATATTCTCCAACAAACCAACTCAAAACCACTATAAGAATTCAAATTCACATAATTTAGATAAATAGTTGGCAAAATGACTAGTTTAATCTTTAGTGTTTAATAAAAGCAGCATATCTACTCTGATTTGTGTTTGTTATCAAGTATCATATAAGCATGCTTTTTTCCCTAAGTGGTATGTTTATTTTTCTAAATGCATACAGTTGACTAATCTTATAAAACTATTTACTTCTAGTTATTGTTTAACATTTTGAAAAACATACATTTATTTTTTTATACTTTTTTTTTTTACAGAGGCAGAGATAGACAGGGACAGACAGACAGAAATGGAGAGAGATGAGAAGCATCAATCATTAGTTTCTCGTTGCACGTTGCGACTTCTTAGTTGTTCATTGATTGCTTTCTCACATGTGCCTTGACCGGGGGGCCTTCAGCAGACCAAGTAACCCCCTGCTGGAGCCCAGAGACCTTGGGTCCAAGCCGGTGAGCTTTTTGCTCAAACCAGATGAGCCCCCACTCAAGCTGGTGACCTCAGGGTCTCGAACCTGGATCCTTCCACATCCCAGTCCGATGCTCTATCCACTGCACCACCGCCTGGTCAGGCCATACATTTATTTTTTAATTCAATCATTATTCTGACAATGTTACAAATATTTATCGACTTATTACCTATTTAACTTACGACCATTGGACTTTACGATCATAATCGCTAGCTACAACTGCTCCGTGTCTGGCAGCACAAGCATTGCCCAGCCGGGTGTAGGACAGTGTGGACCAGCTTCCGGCAGCACTACCATCTCCGCATGCACCATTTCAACTGTTATCCCAGATTCAGTACAGCAATTTGTGTTTTGTGTCTTGGATATTTTTCATCAAACCCCTCCCAAGATGTCTACCAAGAGGAAATTGTCTTTGCAAATATTAAACCAGTTGTACTGGTATTGCAGTGTTTTACTTAAACCTGACGAATGTAAAAATAAGAAACAAAATGGTGTAGAGATGATACAAATGGCATAAAATGAACAAAGAAAATTGATATATAACAATAGTGAAAGAAAATTATGATAAAATATGACTTAAAGATTTTTATAACATCATTTCACAGTACTGTACATATAGCCGACTCATCTTATGACCAAATCATGTTACGACTGGTCTGTCGGAACCAATCGTGGTTGTAAGCTGAGCATTAGCTATATTTCCACAATAATTAAGTTTAAGACTATGTCAGCTTAAAGAGAATTTTCAAGCTCCTTAGATAATTTTGGACACATATTATATTGAGTTAATTGATGGACAATTGTTGGATGCCTACATCACTTTTATGTAAGATAGAATACTAAAGTATTGAACATTAAGCATTATTTTAAGTCTATATACTTCTTGTTTTTTCTACAGAGAAACTATATTTTTGGTTTAGTCATTGAAAATGTTCATTTCTGCTATGTTAAAAAATTGTGTAAGTGAATTGTGCTACTGTATAAAGCTCAGCTGTGTGCGTTCTAGGTTCTGCTAGTCCACTAAAATGACTATTCATAATTATCCATCATCTATTTTTCTTTGTGAAACAGAAGCAACTTTGCATAAAATCAGGAACAATGTTAAGGAACAATTATACTTGATATATGTGAATGACACTCTACAATGAGTCTTAAGATAGATAACAAGGCTTTTGTCTTAAAATGAAATTACTTTCTTCCGAATAAAAAAGAGTATGGTGAAGGACAACACTGAGTATATTGTTAGATCTATAGGAGATTTGTGGAAAGATAATCTGAAAACTTAAAATTTTACTAAACTTAGCCCAGCTTTGATGGTATTATTTACAGGAATTTCAAAATGATCTGTGGCTCCTTTAGAATCAAATATTTTAATGATGCAAACCTAGGATTTTTCTTCCTCTCTGTGAAAATAACGAAGCTTCTTTGGAATGTTTGCCTGCTATCTTAACAAGAGCCAGTAATTGTTTGCTTTATACCTTGGAAGCTAATTTGGCCAAATAGCAGAGATTCCATAACTCACCAAAATGACATTCTACATTGTTTCTGATTTTGTCATGCCCTTGATTATTCTCCTCAAAATAAAAGAAACAACACATGTTTCTCCTGACAGTGTTAAGGATTTTTGTTTATTTAGATATTGCATTGTCACTTTGATTAATTGATAGTCATTCATGTACTCAGGCACTCTGATCCCATTTGAAGTGCTCAAATATCTTGGCAAATTTTGATTATTGTCTTCCCCAAATCAAATCCTCATGGAAAAATGGAATTAAAAATGTGAATCTTCCACAATCTTTTTTGCTCCTGAATCTCTCCTTAAGGGTCAATGGAAAGTCATAAGGATTTGTTCTTTTGTCTTCTGGAAGGAGATATGGAAATAATGAAGTTTGTTATCTTACTATTAATGAGTTTTGTAATTGTCACATCAAAAGAGGTGCTACTTAGTAGTTTTAAGGACTAGTCTGAATTTATATATCATATAATCATCATTTGTGAATGAACAATAAAGATTATTATGGTTTTTGATAATTTAGTACAATGGTTGTAATCAAATTCATATACAAAATTTAATTAATTATTTAAAAATGTTTATGAAATCTATTCCATATAACTAGTATGATTTTTAAAATATTTGTTATTTGGAGAGATTTTATTTTACCCAGATCTTTGGGTATAAAGAGTCACAAATAATTGCCTTATATGATAAGTGCATTGATAGCTGAACTTGAGAAACCATGATAAGCATTTCACACATATTTTTCAAAATGAAAATCTTATTGCCATTTGGCTAGTCAATTTTTATTTTTCCTGAAGTCAACCAGTTGTTCTTACAATCTGTTGTCTTATTTTTATATTTTTATGAAATCTAGAATATTTTGTAGAATATTTTTTAAAAAGTTAGACTTTGAGTTCTTTTTCCAGTTTTTAAAAATGTGCATATCTTGGAGTTTTAAGAGATTACACTGATCATTTTTGGCCCAAAATCTCATAATAATGAAAATATTTCCAAATATGCCATTTTAAAAATGTTCTCTCTATAGTTGAGTTTGTTTGTTTTTCAAACTGCATTCTCATTCTTAAAGTGAAACTTTTACTTTGAATAGACGGTATGCCATAGATTTATTGATTAAATACCTTCTAGGAAGATCACTGACAGACAAGGTGGCAAGTTTTCAACACCCATTCTTTCTTTAAGAAAAATCAACTTACACATATATTTATGTATAAATTTGACAACTCTTTGAAGTCCTTTGCTGTGAAATCACCAATAAAAAAATTGACTGAAATTTGGTCTATCTTTATTATCACTATGCATCAGCAATTCTAAACGACATCTGTGATAAAATATTTCTTTTCCCCCCAAATTTTTCATCTAATTTTTAAACAATTTATGTGACTACTACTGAATTTAATATTTATGTAAGATTTAATGCATGTTTATTACTTTTTCTTGAACAAACATTTAATACTACATAGCAGTTACATATACTAACATCTCAGTTACACATACTAACTTGGCTATAGTTCATTTATTTCTAGAGTAAATTCATAATAATTTTTTTTTGTATTTTTTCTGAAGCTGGAAACGGGGAGAGACAGTCAGACAGACTCCCGCATGCGCCCGACCGGGATCCACCCGGCACGCCCACCACGGGCTATGCTCTGCCCACCAGGGAGCGATGCTCTGCCCCTCCGGGGTCGCTCTGCCGCGACCAGAGCCACCCTAGTGCCTGGGGCAGAAGCCAAGGAGCCATCCCCAGCGCCCGGGCCATCCTTGCTCCAATGGAGCCCTGGCTGCGGGAGGGGAAGAGAGAGACAGAGAGGAAGGAGAGGGTGGGGGTGGAGAAGCAAATGGGCGCCTCTCCTATGTGCCCTGGCCAGGAATCGAACCCGGGTCCCCCACACGCCAGGCCGATGCTCCACCGCTGAGCCAACCGGCCAGGGCCAAATTCATAATAATTTAAAAATTGTCGCCTCACCAGGCAGTGGCACAGTGGATAGAGCATCGGACTGGGATGTGGAGGATCCAGGTTCGAGACCCTGAGGTCGCCAGCTTGAGTGCGGGTTCATCTGGTTTGAGCAAAAGCTCACCATCTTGGACCCAAGGTCGCTGGCTCGAGCAAGAAGGTTATTACTTGGTCTGCTGAGGGCCCGTGGTCAAGGCACATATGAGAGAGCAATCCATGAACTAAGGTGTCACAACAAAAAACTGATGATTGATGCTTCTCATCTCTTTCTGTTCCCGTCTGTCTGTCTCTATCTATCCCTCTCTCTGACTCTCTCTGTCTCTGAAAAAGAAAAAAATTGTGTGAGCTGACTATGGAAAAGTTGTTGTTTCAACTCAGTGGTAGTTGATACTCCTATATTTAAACAGGAGATTTTATATAAACAGTGATGGCACAGTGATTATAAGGATAAGCGAATAGAACTTAATTTAGTTCAACTTTGACATTGTGTATGATCTCTTAGAGTTTTGTTTTATTTGTTTAAAATTTAAAAGAGTAAAGCAGCATGGAAACTATAAGGAGTAATATTTTTATTTGAGAAAGGTACATATTTAATTCATGAAATTTACTGAATTTAAAAAATATCTTTAAAGTTGACATTTCTTTTTTTAATTTTTACTGTTTTAAAACTAAAGAATCCAGAAAATAATGATATGCTGATCATTGCATGATTTTTAAGGGGACTGATTATATTATATATAAGAAAGGTATGTTGAAATATGATCCACTTTGGGAGCCAAATATCCTAGTTACTCTACCGGTTCATCTCTTCCATGTAACATGTATGCTGTTATGGTGTTAATTATTCTAAATTATCATGGATGCTATGATAACTAAAATACCAAATAAGCCAATGTTACAATTTTCCAGTCTCTGTGGATGAGTCTGGGAGCCAGCAAAGTATCACAATTAGCCTCATGATATATAGATAATCTTCCCATTAGTCATGCCCCTGCAAATTAAGTTGAAACTGTATGTCTCTCTTTTTCAATTTCTCTCTTAAAATGATCATGTTCAAGATCAAATACAAACAAGCACTTACTCTGTGGAAGATGAAATGATTATGACATGAATAGGTTAATGCATGACATCAAATATGTCTTCCTTGAAGAAATTGATTATCCAGATGATGTTAGTGATGTTAAGCCTCTTGGAAGAATTTTTTTTTCCATTCTGTTTATAAACTGTGTCCTGTCATCATACATTTTGGCAGTACTCATTGCAGGGGTCTGTGTTTCTCATTCTATGGGGTACTTCTCTGGGCCTTAGTCATTCCAGTTTTTTGTTTGTTTGTTTTTCTAGTTTCTCCTCTCTGTTTCATTGCTGGCAAATATCTCTCTTACTATTCTTTCCATATGAGAGTTTATCATGATTATATCCTAGACTCCTTCTTTGTCCATTTTATATTCTTGTAGATAATCTCACACATGTTTTTTTTTTTTACTTCTATCACTACCTATGTGTGATTAGCTTCAAAATCTTTACCTCCAGCTTCACTATAAACTTCATATGGCTACTAATTTGACTGTCTCAGAGATACCTCAAATTCAACCTTTCTGTTTTAGGGGTTTTTTTTAACTTCTGCATAAACATAGTAACTAAAACAATGAATATCTATAATATTTTAAAAGTCTGTTCATTGACTAGGTGGTTTTTCTGCTCCACTTGGTGTAGGCTCCAAGGTTATGCAACTGCTTTCAGTGGGAAGAGGGGCTGGGCTGGGCTGGGCTAGGCAGTCAAAAATGCTCCTTTTTCAGCTCGGTCTGGGCAGCTCAGATGGTTAGAGCATTGTGCTGATATGCCAAGGTTGTGGGTTCAATCCTTAGTCATACAAGTATAGGGCAAGGTATGGGAAAGGGCACGCCTCTCCATGTGCACCTATCTACCCCAATCTTGATGTGTTCACCAACCTAAATACTCTCCAAACCCATTCCTTTAGGATTTTTATGGAGGTTTCATTACGTTGGCACAATTGATTAAATCATTGTCCAGAAGCAATTGATTCAACCTCCAGCTTTTTTAATCTCCCTAGAACTCATGGGGTGGGACTGAAAGTTCCAATACTCTTAATTGCCTCTTTGGGTTCCCCTGGCAACCAACTCCCATCCCTATATGCTATCTGAAATTCACCTCATTAACATACCAAAAGACACCTTTATATGCCTCATTACTTAAGAAATTCCAGGGGTTTTAGGAGCTCTGTGCCAGAAACTGGAATAAGACCAAATACCTATGTCTTACTGTAAATCACAGTATCGCAGTAGGGTAATATGAAAGGTTAGCGTGACAGAGAATGAAATGTAGACAGAAGTTGTTGGAACTTATTGAATCACTCCCAAGTGGGCAGCTTCTCTTTTTGTTATGTGATAATTAGCCTGCAAATGCTTACCAAATGGCATTGAAATCAAGTAGATTATAATTTAAATTCTGATTCTGCCCTTTACCAGCTGGGTCACATTAGAGGAGTTACTTAGGCTCTCTATGCCTCAGTTTTAAGTGATTAAGTGAGATGAACGATGATGATGCAGATGAGAACTGACATTTATTGAGTCCTCATTGTGTTCTTTGTACAGTCTTGAGTGTATTCACTCATTTAACAAGACCTGGGAGAATGAAATGAGATAATATAAAGTGTGTAACACACTTTGTAGCACAAAGCAGTAATCTAAAAACACTAGCACATAACAGTGGTATAACATGGGTGGGACTATTGGTGTATCAGTTACTTGTATAAGCAATAAAGAGTGCATTTTCTGTGGAGAATTTGTACACAGTAATAAAGCTATCTGGAGATTGGGGAAAATAAAGAATCAACTAATGAGTGCATAAATAAATAGAACAACAAATTTATGGATATTTCTATATCTGAAATCAATCAATAAAAAGAAGATAGCCCCATTTCCCACATAGTGTCCCTTTCTCTAGGGCCCCTCCATGTGGCTTCTCTCTTTAATAGGATACCCTAAGCTTCATTATAGTGTGTCATCTGGGTTTCAAAATAGTGAAGGTAAAAGCTGTCAGGTCTCTTAAGGCCCAGAACTTGCACAGATCAGGGAAGTCTAACACTAGTTTAGACAAATGCATGTACTATGAAAATATTCTTCAGTTTTAGAGATAGAATAGCTATTTGTACCATCAAAGGAAGTTTCTAAAAGAAGAAAAGAAAGAAAGAAAGAAAGAAAGAAAGAAAGAAAGAAAGAAAGAAAGAAAGAAAGAAAGAAAAGAGAGAGAGAGAGAAAAGAAAAGAAATGAAGGAAGAAAAAAAGGAGATAGGGAGAGAGTGAAGGAGAGATAATCTGAAAGCAACTTCCTAAAATAAAAGAAGAAATCAATATTTAATAGTAGTAATAGGAGGCTAATACTCTGTGTATTACCTTCATTGGTGTTTGAAGTTAAAGTTATCTTTAAGCAATTCTTCTCCACTGATCCAAAAAGGCACATAGAAAAAATAAAATTACATACACATTACAATTATTAAAATGGTTTGTTCTATAGACTACCAAGTTCAAAGTATTATTGCTTTTCCACAATTTATACTGATAACCTTGGAAAAATGGTTTTATTGGTTTTTTACCCTTTTCCTATGTATTAATCAGCCACTTATCCAGTTTAATGGTGTCTCCATTTGTGTAATTTCTCCCATCAAGTAGTACAGGTTTATTTTCATTACCATCATCTTTCTCCATTCCTTTCTACATTCAAGTCTGTGGTATTATGGAAATCTCATAACTGTCCACCCTGGATTCAATCTTGCCCTGGGTCAAGCTATTTTACATATTAAGATAGTAATACAGATTTTCTATTCCCTGCACAACACAGTCCAAACACCTTAGTTTCACATTAAGTGTTCTCTTCAAATTGTTATTCCAAAATTATTTCTAGCTCTTTCATACACAAACTCTTCTTTAGTGGCCAAATGGATAGGTTTCCTTCTTGTGATTGGTCAAGCTCTTTTCTATCTGAATTGTTCTTTCTTTATATCAGTTTTTCCCAAATCTACCCTTTTTTTAGTGAGTCTTAGATCAAGTCCCATCTTTTATCCTTCTTGACTACCCCAGCCCTAAATGATACTCTGAGTCATCAGTGTATCAAATCAAAGTTTATCTATATTTAACTTTTTCAGAGATGACTGATGGAGCCTAACTTAGAAAGCAAGGAAATTTAATGTTAGTAAGAAAACTGATAGTAGTTTGATTAGAATAGTTAGATGTGGTGGCAGAAAAACAATTTAAAATACGTTTGGAACCTACTTTAAAATTTTTCATCATGGCTAGAATTATTTCCAAAAATACTATATTCCCAATAGACAAAAAAATTGATTGATATTTTAAATATTTTTTTTGTGATAGAGACAGAGAAAGAGACAGAGAGAGGGACAGATAGGGACAGACAGACAGGAAGGGAGAGAGATGAGAAGCACCAATTCTTGATTGCATCACCTTAGTTGTTCATTGATTGCATTCTCATATGTACCTTGACCAGGGGGCTACAGCAGAGCGAGTGACCCCTTGATCAAGCCAGTGACCTTGGGCTCAAGCTGGTGAGCCTTGCTCAAACCAGATGAGCCCGTGCTTAAGCCTCAAAGTTTCGAACCTTGGTCCTCTGCGTCCTAGTCCAATGCTTTATCCACTGTGCCACCGCCTAGTCAGGCTAAACATTTTTATAGCTGTAAAATTGTTTTTGTCTCTCTTTTTAGGCTATTTTTCAGTGTTTTAAAATACTGGCTGGGCTAGTTAAATCTCTAATGAAAGTTTTAGAAAGTCAACCCTCTTAAGTATTGTGTGAAAAACAGAAAAGGATTCAGTGCTTTCCAGTCAAAGGCTAACTTTTGCTAATGTTGAAACAAGAACAAGATGTCACTATTTTACTATCACCCTGATATTATTTATTTTGCAATAGAGCCATAGCTGGGTAATATGTTTTAGTAAAGGTACTCCCTTGAGATACTGATAACAGCCATAGTATTTTCTTCCCACTACATACATTTTCACAAATACACACAATTTTGGAGCATTCATGTAGCCCAGAACCCCATCTATAGATGTCAGATTTAGAACATTTTTATTTTAATGTTGTAAATATATTGAAACCACCACAAAAGGGCATAGGAGAACAGATAACTATCTTCTATGGGAATATACACTTGTCACATTTGCTCATATTTATCTGAGTTATCTCTGAGCCAATGCTTTGTTCCATCCCTATGTTATAGGGCAGCAGATTTCACTAAAATGAAGACCTTGTAAAGTTAGATTGTTCATTTGAGATTTTTCTTGTTTCTTGAGGTAGGCCTGTACTGCCATGAACTTTATTTCCCTCTTAAGACTGCTTTCACTGTGTCCCATAGATTCTGGGTTGTTGTGTTCTCATATGCATTTGTTTCAATGTATCTTCTGACTTGTTCCTTGATACCATTGTTAACCCATTCATTGTTTAGTTGGAGAACATTATGCTAAGTGAAATAAGCCAGTCACAGAAAGACAAGTACCATACAATTTCACTCATATGTGGAATCTAATGAACAAAATAAACTCACAAACAAAATAGATACAGACTCATATATAGAGAGCAGGCTGGCAGCTGGCAGGGGTGGGGCTGAGTGATGAGGGTAAAAGGTTTGAGCAAAAATGGGCTAGCTCCTCCAAAGAAAAAAATTCATGGTCACAAGCAAGTGTAGTGATTGCTGGGAGAGGGTATAGAGGAGAGTATAGGGAGAATAAATAGCAATGAATGAAGACTTTACTTAGGAGGATGAATACATAATGTGGTGTACAGGGATGTGTTATAGAATTGAGCGCCTGTAACCTGTATAATTACCAGAGTCATCCCAATACAATCAATGAAAAAAAGAAAGACTTTATTTTTTAATTGGATATGTTTAGGGGCCTAGTTTCAAAAAATGTTTGGTGACATGCAATCTAACATTTTATCTCTGCTTATTTCAGAATTCTCATTTGAGTGCTTTATTGTTTATCATTCATACAATTATTTATTGAACACTTAGTCTATGCCAGCAACTATACTAGGTACTGAATATGTGCAGATGATAACACATACACAGTTTCTGCCCACAAGGAATGTATATTCTTAATTTACCAGCTTTTAAATTAATGATATACATATGATAACTCGACTACTTTAAACTTCTAGTTAGCTGGCTTAAAATTTCTTTTCCTAATTCCTTCTGAAGGGGATCTTCTAAATAAATACTATCAAATTGGAATATAATGTACACTGGTAAAGCCACTATAAAACCAGTATGGTAGTCCTTCAAAAAATTAGGAATGGAGTTACCATATTTCCCAGCAACCCTTCGTATGGGTATCTACCTGAAAAACTTGAAAACATTTATTCACAAAGGTATATGCCCCCTTTCTGTTCTTTGCAGCACTATCCATGATGGCCAACACATGGAAAAAACCAAAGTGCCTTTAGATAGATGATTGGATAAAGAAGGTGTGGTACATATATACAAGGAACACTATTCAGTCATAAGAAAACATGAAATACAGCCATTTGCAATAACATACAAGGACCTTGATAATAACATGCTAAGTGAAATAAATTATGCAGATAAAGCTAAGAACCATATGATTTCACTAATGTATGGTATATAAAACTGAAACTCATAGACACCAATAATATCAATAGTATGGTGGCTATCAAAGGAAAGGGGGTGAAGGGTTGTAAAGGTTAAAGGGAGCTAAATACATGCTGACTGAAGATTATTTGACTTTGCGTGGCAGACACACAATACAATATACAGATCATGTATCATTGAAATGTATACTTGAAACCTAATGATCTTATTAACCAATGTCATCTCAATAACTTTAATTAAAAGAACAATATAGCCCGACCAGGAGGTGGTGCAGTAGATAGAGCATCGGACTGGATGTGGAGGACTCAGGTTCAAGACCCCGAGGTCATCAACTTGAGCGCGGGCTCATCTGGTTTGAGCAAAGCTCACCAGCTTGGTCCCAAGGTCTCTGGCTTGAGCAAGGGGTTACTTGGTCTGCTGTAGCCCCACGGTCAAGGCACATATGAGAAAGCAATCAATGAACAACTAAGGTGTTGCAACGAAAAACTAATGATTGATGCTTCTCATCTCTCTCCATTCCTGTCTGTCTGTCCCTCTTTATCCCTCTCTCTGACTCTCTCTGTGTGTCTGAAAAAAAAAGAACAATATAATCTTAACCACAATATCTAATTTTAAGTACAATAGTAGTTACATTAAAATTAAAGTAAAAAGGAAGGTGAAATTAATTTTAATAATATATTTTGCTTAACCAAACATTTCTAAAATATTCTCATGTCAACATCTAGTTATTATAAAAACTCATTGCTGAGATTCTTCACAGTATTTTTTGTACTAAGCCTTCAAAATCCAGCCATATTTCATGAACTTAATGGCCACATGTGACAAGAGCCTACCCTATAGAATAGATCAGACCAGTGTTAGGCTCTACCTATGTGCACTACCTCTGAGGACTTCAATCCCTTAGCATTTCTTCTGCAGGGCCATGTGGCTCCATCTCACATTCTGTTTTTAAAATTTAATTCCTATTCACTCCCTCCCCAAGCTGTTTCATTACGTCCTTATTTGTTACAGAAAACAAAAAAGGAATAAAAGACTCTTAAATAAACTATCTGCCTAGGAGGGCAATAAAAAGGGCCATACATTCAACAATGGCAATAAATAAATAAATAAATAAATAGTTGCTGTAAACCAGGGATAGACAACCTTTTTATATCTACCACCCACTTTTGTACCTCTGTTAGTAATAAAAGTTTCTAACCTCCCACTGGTTCCACAGTAATGGTGATTTATAAAGTAGGGAAGTAACTTTACTTTATAAAATTCATAAAGCAAAGTTACAGCAAGTTAAAGCATATAATAATAATTACTTACCAAGTACTTTATGTTGGATTTTTGCTAAGTTTGGCAGAATAAATCTTTATAAAACAACTTATTATAGTTAAATCTATCTTTTTATTTATACATTGGTTGCTCCGCTACTGCCCACCATGAAAGCTGGAACGCCCACTAGTGGGCGGTAGGGACCAGGTTGACGACCACTGCTAAATGATAAAGCTGAAAGGGATAATGGACTTGGATCAGTGAAACTTTTGATGTGGTAGGATGTGACAGTTAAGAGAGACTGATTTTTTAAAAATACTATGATATTATATTATCAAATTCTTATTTGTCATCTGCTATATTCAAAATTGAGGCCAAGTATCAATCCTCTGAGACATTTAACTCATCTGAAATAATTACACCAGCTGACAAAAGCACACATGGTACCAATTGCCTACTTGCCTTATTTGCTCAAATTTCCAATTATTAGGCAAACTGCCAGATCCTCAAGGTAATGTGTATCCCAATTCTAACTCTGGTGTGCACAAATCTCTATTGTCACAACTTCCTTTTGTACTTCTGCAGCCCAATGAAGTGGAAATAAGATTTAAAAAGTTCAAGAATTTGGAGAGCAGTTTTGACTTTGAAAAGTCATTATTCTAAAATAATTTCTGTTCTATGGTATTTAGAGAGTTTAAAGAACTGAATAAAATCTTGGAAGCTATTTAATTCACTTAGAAGTCTTCTGCAGATTCTGAATAGGAAATAATTGCTAATTGACTGGGTTAGAGAGAGAAAAAGACAGTAAGTCACATTTTCTTTCTTTAGTATATAATGGACTCACCTCCTTTTCTTTACAGAAGAAGCTACTGTTAGTGCATGGTAAAAGTTCTCTATGCAACTAGGAAAGGAAGAAAAACAAGGCATCTTTTCCTTTGCAAGCTACCTAAACAAATTCCTGGTATTCTTCTGAGCAAAGAATGGTGTCTGCAGAGCAAAAATTATTATTCTAAAAAAGAAAAAAGGCAAAATAGATTATGACTATTATTTAAGTTGATAGTTTTTTTTAGAAAAGAAAGGAAATATTTTCTCACAAGTATTATGGATGTGCAGTAGGAAAATGCACTCCAGAGTCTCTGAGAGGTGTACTTGGCACAGGAATCGACACTGGGGGAAGTTTGTTGCTCATGGCAACATCCAAACCAGGTATGAAGTGGAAAATTATTTGAAATGATAAGACACCCATGGCTGTGTAACTTATACCTAGACTGTTATAAGAGTTTCTTTTATGGTTTCTCTATCATCTGTCTCTTCCTTTGCTACTCTATCCTCTAATCTCACTCATTTATTGAATAAACATTTATTGATCAGTCATCTATCAAACACTGTTCTATCTCCTGGTAATATAGCAATGTGTATAAACAAGTCCCTGTCCCCAGAAAACTTCCAGTTCAAGCAATCTCAATGATGTAGGAAAACTGCACAGCGCATATAGAACCATGTAGCAGTGACTCCCTAGTGTCTGATTCTCTTTTAGTGATGCCAATATTGATCAGTGGATTCACATCATGACAACTTGATCCCTGCACTCAGCCAAAAGATTTAAAGATTTTGGGTAGTGTTTTCTTAAGAAGACTGATTCAGAGTTTCCTTCCATTCTTTCATAGAGCAAATGTTTATTCAGCTTATTCTAAATACTAAGCACTATGTGGATGTTGCAGATGCAAAAATAAATAAGCCAAGATGCCTGTGGAGTAGACAGAAATTATTAACTTCAGTGAAGAATATGAATATGAAATAATACTTCAGTGAATAATATGCAATGTGAAGAACGTGCAGAACTAAATACAGTCCTTTGGGAACACAGAAGAGGCGAGGTCCCCAATGATAGAACTCTCTAGCAGTCAATAGGGCAATTCAATTAGGTAAGGAGCTGTTGGTTATCATACATTAACAAGCAGCCAACATCCTGCTATGAAACCCATCTAGACATTTTGAATTTCTGCCGTTCAAAGCCAGCCACCAAAGAAACTTTTCCAAGAGGCTTGATACTTCAGAATTTCTGGATTCATTCTGCTGACACCATAATTTTTCTAAGCTAATGCTTACATATCCACACTGGACAATAACAAGACTGCTTCAGCCTCTTGAAAAACAAGCCAGAATGCCCTATAATTCTGCACTAGTGAGGTTTTTTTTTCTTTCGAGTTCCTAGAGTTGGTTGCATCAGGAATTTAAAGGAAGTAGTCTACTTCATCTCCTAGATCCCTACTAATATAGCATTTTCAGCTGAAGAATTGTCTCTTGCCTACTTGACTGCTACCAAAATTGAAGTTTGAGTGACGGAAATCAACTTTCAAATAAGAATGGTGTTTCTTGTTGTTGGTTTAGCCACACTGTAAACCACAGATCATGCAAATTACAAGTAGAATCTAATCCTGCATTCCCATAGGTTTTATATTCTAGAGCAGGGGTCCCCAAACTACGGCCCGGCCCGTAGGCCGCATGCGGCCCCCTGAGGCCATTTATCCGGCCCCCGCCGCACTTCTGGAAGGGGCACCTCTTTCATTCGTGGTCAGTGAGAGGAGCATAGTTCCCATTGAAATATTGGTCAGTTTGTTGATTTAAATTTACTTGTTCTTTATTTTAAATATTGTATTTGTTCCCGTTTTATTTTTTTTACTTTAAAATAAGATATGTGCAGTGTGCATAAGGATTTGTTCATAGTGTTTTTATAGTTGGGCCCTCCAACGGTCTGAGGGACAGTGAACTGGCCCCCGTGTAAAAAGTTTGGGGACCCCTGTTCTAGAGTCAGCCATGTACTTAATTTCCTAGAGAATACTAGTCTAAGGGAATGCTGAAAGTGGTGCCAAAAATACAGTAAGAGAACTCTGTAAGTGTTATCTAAAATATAACAAGAAGAGCCAAAATAATTCATGACCAACCCAGAAGTTATTCTCTGGGTTTTAATATTAGATTTTTAAAATGCTGATTAGCTTTTAAGTATCAGCACCCCCACCTCTGTCCTGCCACTTCAGCAATCAGTAGTTGTTTTCCTTACATACCATAGAATAGGTTGCTTATAAACAACAAAAATTATTTCTTACAGTTCTAGAGACTGGTAGTCCTAGATCAGTGATGCCAGCATTGTTGGGGTCCTATTCCATGTCACAGACCTCTTGCCATGTCCTCATGTGTGAAAGGGACAAAGGAGTTCTCTGTACCTCTTTTATAAGGGTATCAATCTCATTCATGAGGGTTCTACTCTCATAACCTAACTACTTTTTAAGTGCCCCATATCCTAAAACCATCACATGGCCATTAGTATTTCAACATACGACTTTGGCAGGTAGGGAGAAATAAACATTCAGACTATATAGCATTAGGTGAGTATCATGGCATGTGATACTTTAAAATATTTTGACTTTGGTAAAGATAACATTTTTTATGTTAAAGTGGATTAATTTCTTGTTGGTCCTGTAACAAATTCACCAATTTGGAGATACATTTGTTATCTTTTAGTTGTGGAGATCAGAAATCCAAAATGTTTCATCGGACAAAAATCAAGGTGTCTGCAGAGCTGGGCTTCTTCTGGTGGCTCTAGGGATGAATCAGTTTCCCAGCCTTTTTCAACTTCTAGAGCTGCATTCTTTGTATTCTTTAGCCCTTTCTTCCATTTTCACAATCAGCAAGCAGCATGTCATCTTGCTCATTATTCCCATTGACTGTTGTCTTTGTCATAAAATTTCTTTTTGCCTCCCTCTGAAAAGAAGACCTGGGATTAAATTTAGGGACTCCCTTGATGATCCAGGGTAATCTCCCCATTTTACAGCCTGTAAATTCACATTTGTAAAATTTCTTTTGGTATGTAAAGTGACATTTATAAGTACCAGGGCTTAGGATTTGGATATCATTGGGGCGCATTATTCAGTTTATCACACTAGGTAATTAAGACATTGTTTTAATCTGAAGTATCCATTTTCTCATATAATCCAGCCCCTTGGTCTACAAAGGTTGTTTAAAACTATTTTTTTCTCAAGTTTATTAGCTGCAAAATATAAATTATTACAGATGGAATCACTGTAGATCTGTACTTAACAGCCTGTTGAGATACAATAAACAGAATCCCCTTTAGATTTTTATCACTGTTTGTCATATATCATAAAATAATCAACTGAACATTTCAATGAGTTTTCTAAAACTCTATCAAATATTCAAATGTTATTCATTATGTTGTTGACTATTTCTTCTGAAAAAATTCATTGTTTTAAAAAAATCTTTGTCCTTTGATTTAGAACTTGGATTTGTCTATGCTGATGAACTAATATGTAGCTAGAGCTATATAACTCATCCTGGTTTTTAGAAATTTGTCCTGGCTTCCAGGAAGTACAGTATAAATTTAGTATATAATTAAAGTAATGATTCTTAGATAGTATTTCTTGAAAAATTATATGTTCTTCACCCCAACCCCCAATAACCATTTCTTCTACTTCTTACTATGATACTTTTGAAAATTTATCTTCATTTTAACAAGCCTGTTCCATTGGCCTTATATTACAACCTGTCTCAAAATTATTTTTGAAAGCAGCAGACATAAATAAAGCAAACAAATAAATAAACTTGGAAGATATATAGACCCTATGACTTATGGCTCAGCTGCATCTTTTTTGAGTGCCAAAGGCATAAATTCAGCTCTGAATCCATTTTGTTACTATAAAAAAATTTTAAATTGTGTTTCTGTGCATCATAGGCCTTCTTAGAATAGATAGATAGCTTCAGATGTCAAGGATATGCTAATTAATGCCACGATAGCCTGTAGCTTTCTTTATTTCATTCAATACTTTCCAATTTTAATAATTTACTATTGGTATCAATGGCACTAAAAAAGTTTAAAATGGAAATGTGTATGAGCTGTTTTTTGTTAATACCTCTAGAATTAAAACGACATAAACACAGTTTTAAAATCACAAGTATATACTCTGAAATATTTCCACAGGATAAGAGCTTTATTTCAGAAATATTTTTTATCAAGTTCTTATATAAATTATATATACATACATGGGTTAAATAATTATTGTGTATCAGAAGCCAAGAATATTGGCTACTAGGGAAATTTAAAATTATGTCATAATAGAGAAAAAAATAAGAAAAATATAAATATAAGGATAAAAAATCAGTGGCCTGTTTCCCATTTATTCTGTTAATCTATTTTCTGATGGTTACTCATTGTGTCAGAATTTCTCATTGCATTTTCAAAGTTATATCCAATGCAGCAAAATAAATATGCTTGACTGGGCTTTAAGATCTCCTTAGAAAAATAAACTGGTATTATGAAAAGCAATGTGGCTTAGAAAAAAATAAGCATTACATTTTAACTCAAAAATATCTGAGTTCAGATTCCATTTTCACTGCCTCATCTATCCTTTGGAGATATCTATGTTTTAAAATATATATTTAACAACAGACCTAATTCTGTGATTTTAAAGTTATAGTTGTCTAAAAATCTAACATAATTATTCCCAATATTTTCAATTAATGATCTTTTTAAATTTAAAAAATATGAAATAATTAAAACAAATAAAATGGTGCATAATAATCTAATCCAGTCCCTTTAAAACATTTTTACTCATAATGCAGAAAGAGTAAAAAATATTTTACATCACATTCACGAAAATAAATATACAAAAAGCTAAAGCAAACCATCCATAAAACATTGATTAGATGTACTGCAAGTTACACTATTTTCTATTTTATTCTACTTTATTCTATTCTTTTCAAAATATTAGTTACAGTTTTTAAAGTGATTTCAGCCACACAATGTGGACTGACAGTTTGAAAAACAGTGATATATTATGAACATCTATGTTTCTACCATACATTCAGCTTTATAAGAGCTTAACATTTTGCCATATTTGTTTTAAATAAAACACTGGGTAAGTTCTAAGTCTGTATGTATACTCTTTCTTTTCTCTTTTCTTACTTTCTCCAGAAATAACTGTCATTTTAAATTTTATCTTTATTTTCATACTAGTTTAATAGTTTTATCATCCTATATATAATATGTGTCTGTAAAAAAGAGTAACATGAATTTACATAATTTGAAGTTTATATAAATGTGTTATGCTCATTTATTCTTCTGAAACTTGAGGATTATTATTATTAATTTTTTTTACAGAGACAGAGAGAGAGTCAGAGAGAGGGATAGACAGGCAGGAACGGAGAGATGAGAAGCATCAGTCATTAGTTTTTCTTTGCGCATTGCGACTCCTTAGTTGTTCTTTGATTGCTTTCTCATATGTGCCGTGACCACGGGCCTTCAGCAGACCGAGTAACCCCTTGCTCAAGCCAGTGACCTTGGGCTCAAGCTGGTGAGCTTTTGCTCAAACCAGATGAGCCCGTGCTCAAACTGGGACCTCGGAGTCTCAAACCTGGGTCCTCCACATCCCAATCCGATGCTCTATCCACTGCGCCACCGCCTTGTCAGGCTCACCATTGTATCTTGATGTTTATCAAATTTGATACCTGTAGCTCAAGTTCATTCATTTTTTCTTTTTTGTGACAGAGAGTGACAGATAGGGACAGACAGATCAGAAGGAAGAGTGATGAGAAGCATCAATTCTTTATTGTAGCACCTTAGTTTCTCATTTGATTGCTTTCTCATATATTCCTTGACCAGGAGGCTACAGCAGAGCAAGTGACCCCCTGCTCAAGCCAGGGACCTTGGGCTCAAGCTGGTGAGCCTTGCTCAAACCAGATGAGACTGTGCTCAAGCTGGTGACCTCAGGGGTTCGAACCTGGGTCCTCTGTGTCCCAGTCCAATGCTCTATCCACTGCACCACAGCTTGGTCAGGCTCAAGTTCATCCATTTTAACTGCATTATTGTAGACTCGAGCATTGAGTAAATATCCCTCAGTATTTATTAATTAGCCTACTGTATTTGGTAACTTTGATCTTGTTTTTGTGGCTGTGACAAATAATACTATAACATTCATTTACATACATCTTTCTGCTTAAGAATAAATGTTTCACTAGGGTCTATAATCAGGAGCAGAAACATAAAACAATAAAACTTACACATCTTTGATTTTCTTTTATATTTCCAAATTGTTCTCCAAAGTACTTGTTCTGATTTATGTATGTGACAGCGCTGTATAAGAGTTTCTATTTCTTTGTATTCTTGCCAATTCTAAATAGGATAAAAATAATGTGGATGAAATCTTGTCTTACTTTAATTTGTATTCTATTGATTAGTAGTAAATTTGAAGTTTTTCATGTTCTTTTGTCATTTCATTTTCCTCTTCTATAAATTTTCTCATTTCCTAATGAGATACATATTTTATATATGTATGCTATAAGTGTTTTTCTATAATTTTATGCCTTTGAGAATGAAGTCAGATCTATTTTATCTATATGATAGTGAAAATTAAAGCAATTAACTAAATGAACAAAAGAAAGGTCTTACACTCTGTTCACACTTATGATCAAAGTGTAGCTTTTCTGGTTGACTCTTTTGCAAGAACAGCATTGAAAGTGGGGTTTGAGGCTTAAATTGACTTGACTGAAGCTAGTAATAATAGCTCCCCACTTAGGAAAATACAAAACACAAATCAAAATGTGTTCTTATATTTCTCATTTACCAAAATCGAAACTGTGGATTTATTCTCCATGATTTTAATAATTTTCCTTTGAACATTTATTGTTTCCTCTGATTTTAGGTAATTTATTCTTTTCTCTTATTCCAAATTTCGGGGAAAGTCAATTACAATGTGATTTAAAAAAACATACATTTAATATATACCTGCTGTGTGCAGTATACTGTAATGGAAGGATGTGTAGGTAAAGATATATGATACCTAACTTTAATCAGAACATGGTTACACTGGGGCCCTAACCAATCTGCAGAAGTGCACAGACTCTATGCTAGATTGGAACTGAATCTGGAGCTTCAGTTCCAGCCTCACTCTTTCATGGCAATTTCACCTTAGCATGTACATTTTCTATGGCTTCTCAACACTTAGTTAAACCAAGACCACTTCTATTTTTTATATATAAAAAATAATGACATGCCAAATCACAAATTTATTTTAAATATGTTTCTATGTAACATACCCTTTTACTATTTAATGATACATATTATACTATTCACAAGGGTTGAGCTAGTAAAGTATTCATGTCTAGCTTCCAATTACTTCTTCAGTCTAATTTTTTACAATTTCCCACTGCCATTTTTTGTATCAGCCACAAAAAAACTGCTTCAGGATTTCTAATTCAAAATGTGTTGAACTTTTAATTTCATATTAGTTTTATAAACTATTATCATTGAAATTTCTTAAGCTGCTTTTAAGCTATCTAATTTATTTAGCTCAATTATGCATTTGGTATTATACTGCATAAGAAGGGTTAAATTAAAGTATACCTCCTCTCCTGAACATGCCTATAAGAAGGTAAAAAATGCGAATATTTATTAAATAATTTGGAATGTAATCCATGTATGATAATAAAAGTATAGAAAATGCATTATTCTATACCTTCATAATTTTTTTTCTGAACGTACCACATGCTTTCATTTGTCCTTGTTCTAATCAGTATTTGAACATAGACTATCCTGTTAATGTCACTTTGTTTCCATTTCTTCAAAGAAAAGTTAGAATTATTCTCCACTAAACATACTTCATGGACACATTAGCATTATCTTTTCATATTCCCATAGCACTTATTATCTGAAATTTTGCACTTCTCAGTAATTATTAATTTAAATTTTAATATCTCAACTATTATTTTTTATTTGGAAATTAAATTTAACAGGTTAATATTGATCAATAAGAGTACAGAGGTTTCAGGTGAACATCTCCATGGAATTTGAACTGTTGGTTGTGCTGTGTGCCCATTGCCCAAAGTAAAATCATTTTCTGTCACCATATATTTGCCTTAATTTGCATTTCTCTATTAGCTAGCACACATCAGCATCTTTTCCCATATATATATTTGTATCTTCTTGGGAGAAGTGTCTATTCAGGTCCTCTCCCCATTTTTTAATTGGATTGTTTGCTTGTTTGTTGCTGAGCTTTGTGAGTTTTTTATATATTTATATTTTGGATATTAACTCCTCGTGCCATATATATATATATATATATATATATATATATATATATATATATATATATAAAGAAGTGTTCTATCTTCTCAATAAAGTTTCCCCTTTATCATTATAAAATATCCATCTTTGTCTCTTGTTACCTTTGTTGTCTTGAAATCGGTATTGTGAAATATAAATATGGCTACACCTGCTTTCTTTTGGGTATTATTTACTAGGAGAATCATTTTCCAACCTGTCACTTTAAGTCTACTTTTGTCCTTGCAGCTTAGCTGTATCTCTTGAAGGCAGCATATGGTTGTGTTTTACACTCTGCTCCTCTGTGCCTCTTCATTTGTGAGTTCAATCCATTTACATTTTGGGTAATTATTGGTGCTTGAGGATTCCTATAGCCATTTTATGTTTTGTTTTCTGGTATCTATGTGTTTCTTTTAATTATTTTCCTTTGTGTTTCTGTCAGTTGTTTCTGTGTGGTGGTATTCCGTACTTCTTTACCCTATTTCCTCTTTTTTAAAAAATAATTTATTTATTTATTTATTTTGTGTGTGACAGAGACAGAAAGAGACAGAGAGAGGGACAGATAGGGACAGACAGACAAAAAAGGAGAGAGATGAGAAGCATCAATTCTTCGTTGTGACACCTTAGTTGTTCATTGGTTGCTTGCTCATATGTGCCTTGGCAGGGGGGCTACAGCAGAGCGAGTGACCCCTTGCTGAAGCCAGCGACCTTGGGCTCAAGCTGGTGAGCCTTGCTCAAACCAGATGGGTCCGCACTCAAGCTGGTCACCTTAGAGCTTCGAACCTGGGTCCTCTGTGTCCCAGTCCGATGCTCTATCCACTGTGCCATTGCTTGGTCAGGCTCCTCTTTTTTTTTTTAAGCTATATATTTTAGTATTTTTTTCATGGGTGGTTACCATCAGGTTATTTGGAAGAAAGTTTTCATATATACAAATTAAAATTTTCATATATATAAATTTTCATATATACATTCAGTTCTTTGTCCTGTGAGTGCTCTGTACTCCATCCTTCTTTGCTACTGCAGATTTTATGCAGTAGCAAAATGCAAAAATGCATATCTTACCCTCTCCCCTTTCATGTTTTTCTTGTTAAAAGTAATCCTTGTTAATATTGTAAGGTTGTTGGAGCTTTTACTTGTAGTTTTGTTTTGTTTTGTTCTTTTTATCCTGTAAAATCACTCTTGAGTATTTCCTGAAATGGGTGTTTTCTGGTGATAAATTCCCTGAGCTTCTTTTGTATGACTTGAAAACTTTTTATTTCTCCTTCATATTTGAAGGATAAGTTTAATAGATATATATTCTTGGCTGGTAATTCTTCTCTTTCAGTATTTTGAATGTTGGGGGCCACTATAGTATTATTGGCTGGCATTTCCTTTCTTTCAGTACTTTGAATGTTGGGTCCACTTTCTTCTGGCTTGTAGAGTTTCTGCTGAGAAATCTGATGATAACCTAATGGGCCTTTCTTTATATGATATGTTTTCTTTTTCTTTGCCTGTTTCAAGAATTCTTTTTTGTCACCGATCTTTGATAGTTTTATTATGATGTGCCTTGGAGATGGCCTATTTGGTTTGAGGTAACTAAGCATTCTGTTTGCTTCTTGGATTTGAAGCTCTAACTCTTCCTAATAGGCTTGAAAAGTTCTCATAAATTATTTATTTGAGTAGGCTATCTATCCACTTCATCTTGTCTTCTTCTTCTGATATACTCCTTATTCTTATATTGTTCTTTCAGATGTACTCAGACAAGTCTCGTAGAGCTCTCTCACTTTTTAAATTCTTGAGTCTCTTTCTCTCCTTTCTTCTGTATCATCTCTAGTTGCCTGTCTTTGATATCACTGATTCTCTCCTCTGTATTGCCTGTTCTATTTGCTAAACTTGCTAATTCATTTTTCATTTCATATATTGAGCTCTTTATCTCTGTTTTTAAAGTTTCAATCTGCTTGGTGATATACTCATTTGGTTTTCTGAGCACCTTAATTTGCCTATCAGTGTTTTCTTGCATCTCATTGTATATTTTCAGAACTTCAATTTTGAATTCTCTATTATTTAATGAAGGTATCAATGTGATTGAGATTGCTTTCTGGAGATGTTTTATTTTCTTTTTAAACTGTGTTTCTGCTTGGGTACTCATGGTGTTTGTTTTTTTTGGGGGGGCGTTTTCTTCCTTGATGACATTTGAGAGTGGTATTGTTAAGAAGTCAAACCAAAACAACAACAAAATAAAAAGAAAAAATAAAAGAAATTTTAAAAAAAGAAACAAAAAAGAAAAAATAAACAAAACAGCAAGAACAAAAAGTAAAAGCCCAAAGAGAACTAAAACTGAAAAAGGAAAGGTTTTTCTATTTTTTCTTTCAGGAGGTGGTGTTGTATTATCTTTTAGCTCTGTGAAATTCTCAGGCTGACCTCCACTGAGAAATTGCTGTCACAGTGATGTAGGCAGGGCTGCAGTCGTGATGATGGGTAGGGCATGCTGTAAGGTTTACAGCTTTAGCAATGGTGATCTCAGGCCTCCGGGTGCTGCTCTTTTGGTCTCAACAAACCAGAAGGCCATACACAGAGCATCTCTGTTCTTCAGGGGAGAGAGCAAATAGAAGTAGCTGTAGGGTATGGTTCTGTCACTCTGCCTACTTTCGAGGTAATGTGGTAGGACCTGGGATGCTGGCAGTGACTCACTTTGGTTTTCTCTGTCTCTGTACTGAGTTCAAGCTGCTGGCAGACTTTGGGAACACTGGCCATGACTCCATGCTCTGCCACTTGGGTTCAGTATTTTTCCAGCTGCCCCCAATCTCTTTACTCCTCCTGCAAAACCCAGAAGCTGCAAGCCTCTCTTTTCTCTGGAAGTAATCATGGGTACTTTTTATTATCAGCCCTCTATTTTTACCCTTCCCACCTTTAGTC
This sequence comes from Saccopteryx bilineata, assembly GCF_036850765.1. Lineage (NCBI taxonomy): Eukaryota > Metazoa > Chordata > Mammalia > Chiroptera > Emballonuridae > Saccopteryx > Saccopteryx bilineata. The sequence continues at coordinate 122,870,225 of NC_089502.1, read as the reverse complement.
TATTCCATAAGCAGATCTTTCAGACATGTCTGTGAACCCTGCTGTGGTTCCTTTGCTGCATCATAGCTGTTCAGTTTGTTGAAAGGATATTTTTCATGCCACCATTACTCTGACATCATCTATGAGATTTATTTCTTTAACATCCCAGTTTATTGTACCAAATGGTTGGTTGGTTAGTATGGACTTGCAATTGAACATAAGCATAAAGAATATAAATATCTTTTTCTTTCAATTTCATCAATAGCTCTTCGAGTGAGTATACAAATTCATCTCTAATGATGTTGAGTATAAATTTGCATTCTTAAATCTTTCCCTAAATACTATGGAATTAACTCTGACTTCACCTCAATTGACTTATTCTTCTTAAGCTGTAAAATTATTTGTAAGACCTCATCCATATCTAATAGCCCATGATATTACAAACATTCTTTTGCTAGTTATTTGTGTTGTTACATGCATAGGATTAATTTCTTTGGTGAAAATAGTCTTACTTGACCAGACCAGGGGGTGGCGCAGTGGATAGAACATCAGACTGGGATGGTGAAGACCCACATTCAAGACCCCAAAGTCGCCGGCTTGAGTGCAGGCTCATTTGGTTTGAGCAAGACTCACCAGCTTGAGCCCAAGGTCACTGGCTTGAACAAGGGGTCGCTGGTTGTGCTGTAGCCATCTGATCATGGCACATATGAGAAAGCAATCAAATAAGAAACTAAGGTGACCTTCTTATCTCTCTTCCTTTGGTCTGTCTGTCCCTCTCTCTATCTCTGTCACACACACACAAAAAAAAAAAAAGAAAGAAAGGAAGGAAGGAAGAAAGGAAGGAAAGAAGGAAGGAAGAAAGAAAGAAGGAAGGAAGGAAGGAAGGAAGGAAGGAAGGAAGGAAGGAAGGAAGGAGGGAGGGAGGGAGGGAGGGAGGGAGGGAGGGAGGAAGGAAGGAAGGAAGGAAGGAAGGAAGGAAGGAAGGAAGGAAGGAAGGAAGGAAGGAGAGAGAGAGAGAGAAAAGCAAGAAAGAAAGAAAGAAAGAAAGAAAGAAAGAAAGAAAGAAAGAAAGAAAGAAAGAAAGAAAGAAAGAAAGAAAGAAAGAAAGGAAGAAAGGAAGAAAGGAAGAAAGAAAGAAAGAGAAAGAAAGAGAGAAAATAGTCTTACTTGTCCGTGATGGGCCATTTGATGTTTTGGAAATACACTAACTCTTCTGCTCTGTTGTTTCTTGATATTAAAGTCTCAGAGAAAACAGATTCCCACATAATCCAAAACTCTAAAATACAGGACTATCAATATTTTAATCAATCGAAAAGTTAAGATTTCATGTGTTTTGGTGCTGAGAAATACTTTGGGGATAAAAGAAGAACCTGGTTTACTAGAAAGCACTGGCATTCTATGCCTCTTACAAATATGAATTCTTTACAGAGGACTTCCACTGCAATGCATTTGAGCTGTGGCTTCTGTGAAATAAAAGCATTGTGCTAGATGATGTCTTAGAAGCTTATATTTTTATATTATTTGTAAGAACACTGATTTTTTGAAAGCATAAATAAATGAATCTGAAAAATTAACTAAGTGAATTTCATTTTGATTTTTGAATGTAAACATGATTTCTTTCTTATTTTATTGTAAATTTATTAAGCTAAACTTACCAACTCTTACCACTAGACTAGCTGTTATTAAAGATGTTTAGACAGTAAAAAAATTTTAAATTATGTTCCCTGAAATGTACTTGAATCTTAGGCAAATGTCTCCTTATTGTTGAACTTTAGGTTTTACATCTATAAAATAAATGGTTGGTCATAGTTTTTTAATGTATCTTCAAACTATACAATTCTAAATTCCTGTATCATATTTGTCAGTAGAAATGATATCTTTTTTTATAAACATTTTAAAAACAATCTTTAATTAGGAATGTCATATTACCAAGAGATCTTATTTTCTTGGAAAGTCACTTCTAGTTTCTATATGAAAAATGTCTTTTAAAATCAATACCAGTGAAAGTTAATCAGTGATACAATGATTACAGGATGCCTTGCTTATCATTGGAAAGCTAAGATAATAATCTTTGTGATTATCCTTGCATCTGACTTGAAAGGATGAGGGGTGGTTTTTTCTGGCCATACCACTCCTAATTTATAGAATATCTACATAATAATCACTTTGTAAGATAGCAGACTGCTTTTATTGTCATAGACCAAAGAAATTGGTCAATATTATGCTAGAACATCTAAGATATGACCAACCCTATTCCCACCTTAAATTTATCATAGCTTCAACACAATAATAAAGGGAATAAATAGAAAATCCTCTCACATCCCATATTGTTATATTACTATACACAAAGAAAAATAGTTTTAAGCTAAGGATAAAAATGAATTGGGTTAGGCAGCTGCTTCCCAAATATTAAATTTCTGTTTCCATTGACATCATTGTATTTCTTCACTGAAAGGTAGAAATTACTCATATTGAGATACAACTATCTCCTCGCAACCAAGTGTTGAATACGTACTATTTTATTAACCCATAATAAGAGGTAATTGAAAGGGTGTCAATGCAAGAGGCAGATAGGAGTCACCAGGTTTTTCTTCATATATCCCTCCACAGGGTTTTGCCTTCTCTTCACTCCCATATCTGTGGTACCTGGCTCTTCCTTCTACCCCATCCTCTGGAATAGCATCCACATTTTTTACAAAGTGGCCTCCCCCAATCTCATCTATAGAGAAGAAGCCAGAGGTTGGCTCTTGACCCAGGCTGAGCTAATCCAAATTCATTCTCAGGGTATTAGAGTTAGAACTCTGAAAAGATAACCCTGAACTATAAAATGAAAATGATGCAAAAATCACCAGGTGTGGGCAGAAACTGTTTTCTAACATGTGGTTTTAGAAACAGAAAAAGCTATTCTACAGAGTGAGAGAGAGAGAGAAGAATAAATCAAATATACAGACAGAGGCAGAGTTGAGATTTGAAGGGCAGCTTCTGGTTCCTCTATAGTTTTTGACTCAGGTTTTACTTCTCTCCAACGTCCAGCTAAATCCCTGCCCTTGGGGTCTGTGCAGTTAATAAACTCCTTTTTTCTAAAACTGGTTCAATTAGGTTTTCATAATGTAAAACCTAAAAAATAACTGTGAAGTTTTTTTCATACCCTATACACTCTGTAAAATATATGTAGTATATAAATATAACACCTACAAATATGTTCTTTTATGGTGCTAAATTATTAAACAATATTAAATGTCCAAGAGATACTCCTCAGAGAAAGTGACCACAACAATTTTATATGTCTGTGTGTGTGTAATTTTTTTTCCAAAAAATAAGATTTGAGTCCTTCTGTGAACCAGACAACAGTGTTAGGTAGGTAATAATGAACAAATACAAAACTGAGAGCTTGACTTATTGAGGGAGAGATATATTAACCAAAAAAATTACAAACATTAGTAATTGGTTAAGTAATATGGAAAATGCTATGAAGGAGAAGCAAGGGGCATGGAGCAGAGTAGTGGAAGCAAAATATGCAAAGCCTGTGGCTAGTTCAGAGAATTCCAGTGTTGCTAATCAGGATTTTTTTTTCCTCAAAGCTATTTATTAATTAGGTCCTAAAAGCATTACAGGTATTTCTATTTATGATTACCATATTTAGCTTACATGTTGGAAAAGAATTTTTGTTTGTGTTTCAAATTTATTTTTCAAATAATTTAAACCTCATTTCCTTAGCATTATTCAAGAAAGGTATGTTGTATACAGTGTTATTTGCACAAGCAAATTATTCGGCAAACTCCCTCTTTGCAGTCAGGTTAAAAAAAGAAATGCAATTTTGCTATAATCATGGTCTCATCATAGAGTAGTGAATGGATTAATCAAGTCCTATCAAGCAATGGGATTGTGACAATGTACAAGGACATTATTTCATGGCATTCTCAGCTCCATCTCACCCAGGTACAGTCCCACAAAAGCATGTGGGCCCAGAGCTGTGGGAATATTTATTCCCACACAGAGTTAATAGGAGGAGGTAGTATCTTTAGCGAGACAGTCTTTGGGGAGCAGCATGAAGTGCTCTCCTGGACTAATCCACTCCGAATGCTAATGTAATATTTTAGTAGTATTCTAACAAATAGTGTCAAGGATGGAAGAGAGAAGAATTATACTTGTGAGTTCTTCAGGTTTTGAGACACATGCACTATTTAACTATGTGCACAAACAACTGCATTTTTAGTTGCCATGGCACTTTTAGTTTTCTATTTTTATAAGGAACAAGATAATCCTTTACTGTGACCCATCCCCTGAAGTAAAATTGATAAAATTGCCTTTGTTAACTTTGAACCAGAATGCTTTAAATGGCAAAGACTTTTGTTGTTTTTGTCATTGTTGTTAAAAAAAGATACTTTTTTATAAACTCAGGGTTTAACTGCTATTCTCAATCATGGATAGCTTTGAGGAATTATAACAATTTATTGAAACTCACTATAAGAATCTACACATAATAGATGTACAACAAATTAGAAGGCCATTCAGAAAAAAATGGTTTCTAACTTGTGTTGTCTTGAGTTACATCTAACCATTGATGACTGTGTGGCACTAATGCCTCTTGGCATTATTAATGAGTGACTATCAAACATTTGATGCATAGTCTTCCCATGATAAGAAATCATTAGTATGCTGAGGTCGCCGGTTCGAAACCCTGGGCTTGCCTGGTCAAGGCACATATGGGAGTTGATGCTTCCAGCTCCTCCCCACCCTCTCTCTGTCTCTCTCTCCTCTCTCTATCCCTCTCTGTCTCTCTCTCTTCCTTTCTCTCTCCTCTCTAAAATGAATAAATAAAATAAAATTAAAAATTAAAAAAAAAAGAAATCATTAGTGCTCTTCAGCTTATGGTCAGGGCAGAATCCAGTGAGTGTTAGGTGTGTGAGTTTAAGAATTCCTCAGTCACTATGCACCTTAGTAATAAAAAGAATAAGTGAATCTAAAACAAATATGAGAATTTATGTGTATATTTATAGGTTTTATGTCCTAGAAGGCCTCCTCTTTGCTCCTATGGTACTGTGTCCATAGTTCCACTGTGACACTTTTCACTTTCCTTTATAATTAATTTTCTTTCTGTGACATTCTCTTCCCAACTTTTTAAAGTAAAATATGCTATTATTATTATATTGTTATTCTTCTGGATTATTGAGTGCTTAAGCAGGTAGAGCTCAATACATTGTTATTGTATTATTATCAGAGAATCTACTTTGAGAAAGCTATGTTCATTAATATTTGACATTATGCAGTAGATTCAAAGAGAAGAAATAAGTCTGAGAACCAGTGGATTATAGAATATCCAAGATTGATTTTCTTCTAGGGAAATTCTCTGGGTTGAGCTTAGAAATCATAATTCTGATTTCATATTATCCAGAGAGGCAAAGGAGAACAGTCCAGGACTGAGAAAGTTCTTTTTCATTTTTATTAAATAATCAATGCTTTCTATAAGTTCTAGAGGCTACAATGTGAGAAGTCCTTAAAAACAGACAACTTGTTTCCTGGCCCTAGCATATTTCTAAGAAAAACAAATAAATCATCCTACATCCTAACAAACTGTCTTAAATCAGGTAACTCTCTGACAGAAATGGGGTAAAATTTAATCACTATTTGTTTTTTAAACACTACAATATGTTGCTATAAGAAGTAATGGTCTCTCTTTTTCTGAAGTTCTTTATTTTTGTTTATTTGTTTTGGGGGTTCTTTTGTGACAGAGACAGAAAGAGACAGAGAAAGGGACAGACAGACCGGAAGGGAGAGAGATAAGAAGCATCAATTTTTCGCTGTGACCTTAGTTGTTCACTGATTGCTTCCTCATATGTGCCTTGACCAGGGGGCGACAGCAGACCAAGTGACCCCTCGCTCTATCCAGTGACCTTGGGCTCAAGCTGGTGAGCTTTGCTCAAAGCAGATGAGCCCGCACTCAAGCTAGCGACCTCGGGGTTTCCAACCTGGGTCCTCTGCGTCCTCATCCGACGCTCTATCCACTGCACCACCACCTGGTTTGGCTTTAGAAGATCTGTTTTAATTAGAGTTATTTTCATCTTCTTAAAAAAATTAAATGTTTATTTATTGATTTTAGTGAGAGAAGAAGGGAGAGAGAGAGAGAGAGAGAGAGAGAGAGAGAGAGAAACGGGAACATTGATCTGTTCCTGTATGTTCCCTGACCGGAGATTGAGCCAGCAACTTCTGTCCTTTGGGACAATGCTCTAACCAAGTGAGCTATCCAGCCATGGCTAATCAGTAATTTTATTATTGCACTAAAGTTCCTAAGAGAGAAGTTAATTTGATAATGGTGAGACAAAAAATTGTATAGCATCAACACCGAAGAGACAAAAGGTACAAAATACAGTGATTTGAGAAGCATTCATCTTTTATGTTTAATAGTATTTTATTTTAAATTAACAAAAACCCATAACATTATTGTAGATTATACCAAAATTTTGTGAAATATGTATGTGATAGCGTACAAAGGATTATAAGTTTTATATTCTATGAGATTTTGTAATTGATTCTTTTTCACTGACATAGAAATGAGTATTTCAATCTTCAAGTTATTCTATGTAGTAGTGCTATAAATGAAATAGCATATTGTATTTATAAAGCCAGACTAAAATATACAGCACACACATATTATCTTAGTTTAGAAAAGTAAATAGTAGTATGTTACATAGTTTAAATGTTAGCCTCCTAAAGAAATACATTTAGTTTTTATTTTTCCACAATAACCTTTCTGTTACTCTATCTAATTTTTGATGAGCAAATGTTGTCTTTTTTACTTTCTTCAACCACAGCTAATTTAAAAAAAATTATTATTTTAAAATTCTGTGATAAATTATGGACTTCTTCCTAGCTTGTCGGCTATCCCAAAGTCATTTCTGCATCTTCCTTTCCCAGTGGCCTGGGATATTCTCCTGAATGCATTCAGCACAATTTGCATTTATCACCTTCAAGATATTGGGGAGATTTCCATTGTCTGTGTTTTAAAGAAAATCTTGATATATAAAAATTATTATGTAATAGGACTCCATTAATTGAGATCAACTGGAGAGAAGGTGATTTGAATTTTGTTGTATATGTCTTGTTGTTATATATCTCAATCCAAATGTTTTTACTTGGAGTGAAATCTAAAGTTAAGTGCTGTGGCTTTCCATTAAAGAGCCTTTCTGTTTAGCAGGTAACATGGTATTTGAAAGCAAAGAAATACCTGTCATAAGGTTGAAAATTTTTCTTGCCCTTAGAAAGTTGAACATTCTCTAAAATCTTGTTTATATTCTCTAAAGGCATATTATATTTATTAATATTAGAAAGCATACCATAAATAACCTTCCTATTTTCATGATTCAAATAAAGCATTCATTTTCTGACTTGGTCATATTGTAAAAAAAAAAATACAAACAGAATAATCTCATATGGGAAACTTACATAAACGTAAGTCATTTTGCCCAGAAATCTTAAGAATCATCAATACACCAATACTACTGTTCTAATAGTTGAAATGAACTACTACTTAACAGTCCATAGAGAGAAGTTTCTCCAGATATTATTTAAACAAAGAGAACATTTAAATATTTAACTTTTCTGTCTTTTGTCTTACTATTCATTTTACATTTTGACTTTTAAAATGTTAAGGTTGCATTGAAATTATACATTATAGTTTTAAATAATTGAATCATAGGTAACCAACTATTAAAAATATGACAAGTGGATTAAAAAACTGGTACATATATAAAATGGAATACTATGGGGCTATGAAAAAGAAGGAAATATTACCTTTTGCAACAATATGGAGGGACCTGGAAACTATTATGTTGAGTGAAATAAGCCAGGCAGAGAAAGAAAAATATCATATGACCTCACTCATTTGAGGAATCCAAGGAATAATGAGAACTGAGGAACAGAGTTGAGACAGAGGAGGGATCAAAGGGACCAGAGGGAAAGGGGATGAAAGGATGGGATAAACCTGAAGGGAAGGGGGGAGGGCGCTGTAGGGAGGGGGCAAGGGAGATGTTGAGGGCAATATGGGGGAAGGGGATGCATTTGGGGTGACCCTATAATCTATGTAAACACAATTAATTAAATTTAAAAAATAAATAAATAAAATAAATATGTTCTTATTGTTAGAATTTTACAATGACAAAAATAATACAAGTAAATGGAAATGTTGAATTCTAACCTTTAACTAAACAAGCATTTCTTGAAATTGTCTTGGGGCTAATGTATGTGACTATTACATTTGTTTCCATCACCGTTTTATACTTATTTGGAAAGGCATGTCACATGTCACAGATATACAGTTAAAATAGTTCAGTGTGATGACAGCTAATTAAATCACACTCAATCAAAAACTCTATTCAAGTAATATTTGATGCAAAACTAAAGCATTCAAAGAGGCATAAAATTCAGTGTGAAGGGTCAGATAGCACTGCCCTTGATCTTCCCATGAACCTCTAATTATTGTCAACTCAACTTCCAGGTGTTAATGTGACAAAAAAACTAAGTCCTGTCTCACCTGACTAATTATATATATATATTTATATGTGTTTAAGCTCCTTCTATTCAGAAACCCCTCAGAAACTTACAGATAAACCAGATACAGTTTGCTTATCATTTCTAATAGACTTTTTATTTTATTGAATTCAGTGCCCATGAAGGTAAACATTCTTGGTTTGCAAACACTTTAAAAAATAAGTATTTAATAATTAAAATTGTTCATGTTCATTGGATCATAAAACTGCTAATACTCTGATGTTAATGGATCTGAAATAGCATTTTTTTATATTATGCTGACAATGTTTTATGTGTTAGCTTTGTCGTCTTTGTGAACAAGAAAGTGCCTCATGGTCACTTCAATAAATATGAGCTTTACATGCAGAAATGAATCACATCATTTTCAGCCTTTCTCAAATCTTTGTAGTGATGCAATATTAAATGGATATACAAGACACTAACTATTTCATGTCATTTAATCCCATGCCACAACTATCCGGCTGCTACATGGTGTCCACTCTTAATAATGGCACCAGCAAAATATCTAAACTTTCCTGAATAACCTCAAACATTGATGATGGGATTGTATATTAGTATAATCATTTTGTAAATTGTTTGCTAGTATCTACTAAAGTTTAACATCTACAACCTATCCTTTCCCCTTTTCAGTATATATCTAATAGAATGTTCAAAACATGTACAAAAATTTCATAGCAACATTATTGTTAATGGCTAAAAATTGAAAATTACCTAATGGTCCATTGTCAGTAGAAGGAATGAATACTGTATTTTTCACTCCATAACATGCACCTGACCATAAGATGCACCTAAGGGTTTTAAGGAGCAAAATAAGAAAAAAAATATTCTGAACCAAATGGTGTGTTAAAGTATTTAATAAAATATACTACAATAATATTTCAACAATGTAAACTCAACAGCAGTATTAACAACATTAGCACTGTTATTAGCATATGAGAAGAGACTTTAATGTTCAAATACTCATCTAGTTGTCTGGGAACCCCAGGAACTCATCATCTTAGTGTCAGGATTTAAGAAGTTCAGTTTCTCACAATCACTAGTGTCACTTTCTTTGCTATTTCCGCATATGATACCATCTTCAGCGCCATCTAAGGCATGTAATATGGAAACTGGCCCCAGGAGATCACTCTGCAGATGCCAAGGTTCCACACATTGCCGTGGCGAGTATGATTATGCTGCTGCTGGCACACATTCGCAATATGTTTATTGGCATAGTGCGCTGCAGAAGCTAAAAAAAAATGAACATTTGCTCCATAAGAGGCATGGGCATTTCCCCTCCACATTTTGGGGGAAAAAGTACATCTTCTGTAGCAAAAAATATAATATATTATGTTATGGTCACCTAATGGAATCATTTACATCAATAAAAATAAATGAACTCTATTTATACTTCTGGGACATTGATATAATGTTCTAGTTCTTGATCTGGTTGCTGATTACGTGGTATATCCAGTTTGTAATGGTTCACCAAGATATATACTTACAATTTGTACACTTTTCTGTGGATATATTATACTTCAATAAGAACATTTTTAAAAAGTTTTCTGGTTAAATATGGTAAATTGAGCCCAAGTATTTATCTGTACTTGTATTAGTTTCTTAGAGCTACTGTAACAAGATACCACAAACTGGTTGGCCTGAAACAACAAAAATTTTGTCTCTCACATTGCAGAAAGCCAGAAGTCTGACATTAAGATGTCGGCAGGTTGTTTTCTTCTGAGAGCTCTAAGTGAGATTCTATTCTATGTGTCTCTCCCCACTTCCAGGGGCTGCTGGCAGTCTTTACCATTCTTTGTGTTGTAGACACATCACTCCAATCTCTGCTTCCTTCTCCACATGTTTTTTTCCCTGTACTTTTTCCCTATGCTTCTGACAAGGACATCGGCCTTTGGATTTAGAGATCGCCTGGATAATTGAGATTTTTATCTTAATTTTATCTGCAAAGACCATTTTTTAAAAATAAGGTCACATTTATAGGTTCTTGGTGAACAAAGCTTTTGGGGAAGATGCCGTTCAATCTGTTATAGCTTACTTCTCAAAACTCCACAGAAATCATAGTGACAAGAATATAAAAAATGTCACACAAACAAGAAAATATGAGAAGATTAAAGGAACACAAGAGACATTTTCTAGAATTTGGAAGATGGAAAGTAGGTGGCACTGATTTAGCAAAATATAGGAAATTAAAATTGGATGCCAATAAGAAGCAACTCCAAGCAGGCTCAAGATTTGGAGATACCAGGTACTTCTAGATGCAACAGTAATGGCTGGGAATGAAAATAGTAAGCTTGACTATAGTCCTATATAAGGAAGTTAAAGCTTCAGCCTTCACCACCCTGGGTATCCAACTGACTAATCACCCTATATCTAGGCAGGAAGAAAACTAACAGTAAATAAAAAAGAGAGAAGAAATAAGTGGCTCTGGGTTTGGAGACATGAGTAATTTCTGAGAGACGAGGTGAGGCACTGTACTAAAACAGTCTATATTTTGAATGATGCGGACTCCCTCCTAGCACCTCTCTATGCTCATCTACCAGGACACTGGCAATTGGGCTGCTTCCTTAGTCAAGAGATTAAAGAATTCTTCTCTGGGGAAAACTGCAAACCCAGAGTGAAGGCCTGCCTTTAGCAGGGTTGTCTCCACACTTGATCTTAGTTAAAAGGCTGAGAACTGAGGGCAAGGTTGCCTCAAAATGAAAGAACTATTATTTCTCCGACCATATACCATAAGATCTTATTTTCAGTCATTCCACTGTGCACCCAGAAGTTTTATTCAGTTTTTTAATACCTCACTTTTATGTAGTAGTGGTCAGCCAATAGTTACAAGATATTTGAGGAAAGGTTAACATGTAAAAAAGATTAAAAAAAAAACATACAGATAAAAAGAACTAAGAGGAAACAAAGACTGTTCAGGGATATAAAAACTTCAAAAAATTATACTGAATATCCTGAAATACATTAAAGAAGCAATTTATAGCATCCAGGATGCTATAAAAATAGACATTCAGGGAACTCATAAGAATTCCTGAGATTAAAATATTATAGTAAAAATACCCCAAAACATAGAACAGATAATCAGAGAAGATTTTTTTCAAAAGGTGATCCATGCAGGAGGTTTAATTGGAATTATAAAGAGCTGAAGAAAGTAGAGATGAATATAGAGAGGAGTAAATTATCAAATAAATAATGCAAGAAAGATTTTTTGTACTTGATGGCTTTAATGTTCTATATTGAAAAGACTCAGCAGATGACTAGCAAAAAGAATTCAAGAGAAGTCACATCAAGGCATACCAGCCAGAAATTTTAGTATATCAAAAGTTAAGATTCTAAAAGCTTTCCAAAAGGAGGGATGAGAAAAAGGTGATCTACATAATAGGAATCAGCATAACATTGCACCTCTCAAGAGTGGCATGTGAAACATAATTTAACTAAGTAATATTTTCAAAATTTTGAGAAAAATTTACTAATTGCTTTTACCTACAATTCTGTATTCAACCAAAAAATCAATTAATTAAATAAGCAAGAAGAGTTATGTAGAAATTTTCAGAATTATAAGGTATCAAAATATAAGACACTCTTTACAAGCAGGTGCTAGAGGGTATACTTCACCAAATTGAATAAGTAAACTAAGAAAAAATGTTGAAAAGCAAAATTCAGAATACATATTAATGAGAGAGGGAGAGACAGCACTAATTTCGTGAGAGAAATATATGGCTTATAAAGTAATAAAGAAAACAGAAAACAAAAACATAGAACATACTTTTCAGTGAAAAAGCCAATAAGACATTTAGATGATATACAAATAAATGGAACATTCCCAGAAAAACAAACCACTTAAGATCTCTTAACAGTTGCTATATGTTTCTGCCTTTTCTATTTCTTCAACTGATATGCCCTATCTCCATCCTCATTGTTGGTACATAGTCCTTAAAAGACCCAACTCAAGATGGAATCTCCCCCAAAATGTAGGAGAATAACTATATGTCCTTGGTTAAGGAAAGCTTTCTTAACATAAACACAAAATACAGACATATAAAAACTAAAATCTGACCATATTAAACTTTTAAGCTCTTATAAATCAAAAAATATCATAGATAATTTAAGAGATAAGTGACAGAATAGAAAATTGTATTTTTGATGGATATCATGATAAAGAATTGGTATGTAACATCTATAAATAACTCTAAGTCAATAAGATAAAATACAGTTAAATAAATTCACATAAAGTGGTCAAAGTTATAGCATATGATTCACAGATAAGAAAATTTAACTATCAGAGAATGATCAACTTCACTTTTATCAGTTAAATAAATTAAAACAAGTAATTACCATTTTACCCATCAGATTAACCAAAATATAATTAGAAATCTGTTTATAAAGTATGGGGAAAGATAGGAAAAAAGTTGTATTCAGAAGTTTCTAGTGGAATGGTGCAACCATGTTAGGTAACTATTTGCCAAGCACATAAAATTGAAAAACTGTGTGCCTTATTACAAGGATGAATCTATAAGTTATTGTGCAATTTGGGACACCTTGAACATGAAATGGGGTGCTATTAATATATATATGACAGAAAAAAAATAAAAACTGAGAATATCCAAGGCCAATCTGGTTATAAGGTCACTCTTTCTGTGACCCAGTTTCTGGATAGACCCTAGATAACCTGTCGTTCGTGTGTGCTATGTGTGCGTAAAGCTACTCTTTGATGCACAGCATATAACAGCAAGAGATTTGGAGCAATCTGTCAAAAGGAAACTTTGTAACTAAAATGTATAATACGGAATGTTAAACATCAAGGAAAAGAGATGAACTAGATTTCTCTATATAACAGTATCAACAGCTATGTAGAACATAAACCAGGTATAAATAAAAAATTCCAAAATGTTATACATAAAGCTAAACATAGATATAGATGTATATATTCATATTTATATAATGTTAATTGATATAAGTAAAATTATAAAATGGAATGAATAATATCCCCCTAAATTAGAATAATGATTGCCTCTGGAATTTAAAAAGAAAATAGTAATTCTGGTTTAAGGGGGATTAAACAATATTAATGATGTCTTAGTTCTGTAAAAGTAATTTGAAACGAGTATTACAGATATTAAATTTCATAGATCTGGATTAAGGAGAGGTACTTGTTAAAATATTATTTTTTGTTCTTCTAGTGATCTTTTTTTCCCCTCAAAACGAAATATTATACATCTTCTCTGAAGACCTCCATAATTTATTTAAGGCAAATATTATTCCTATATTTCTATTTATGGCTGTAACACACTAGAGCTTTTTTATAAGAGTTACACTACTCTGCTTCTTGCGTTCATTTCCTCCATTAAGTTGAAAAATTCCTAATTGAAAGAATGGTGTCTTGTCCCTTTTTGTATTTCCTCCACAACACCTGGCTAGCTATCTAATACACAAAAAAACACTCAGTGATACATTATTAAATGAAATACAGAAATATTCCATAGAAACATTTGCATCTTTTTAAGTGACTCTAGAAAATTTTTAATTTTTCAAATTTTTATGCTTTTATTTGCATAATGGACCTTTGTTTTGGGCCAACTACTACTGACATACTTTCAGAATGAATCTCTAATAGAAATGAAAACATAGTGCTTTACGTTTCTGTTTCTTAACATGTTGGGGATGCTCCAAACTAATTACCAAAACAAATCTGGGCTAGCATGGTGATTAAAAGGATCTGCTTCAATTTAATCTTATCTCATAGATATCTCTTCTTTGTCCTAATGCTGAGTTATAAGCTGCTGAATAATATCTAGCATTTTCTGAGTTGCTCCTTTTGTCACTTTCCCTCTGTTTGCCACTTCAATAATGTTCATTTCTGCTTGTCAACACCAAGTAACAGTTTTTGAACATCTACTGTATCCACAGAAGAGTTTCAGTTACCTGCTGCTCATTTAGAGTCTAGTTGTTAAGCAAAACTTGAATACAATATGGCACTTGCTTTGCTTTAAAAAGAAAAAAAAACTTTCATGGTTTTAGCTTTTCTACTCTCATAAATAAAACATATGCTTTTATTTTTTTCAAAGTTATCAGAGTTTGTTCAGTTGAACAATACCCAACTTACAAATGAATACTTTTGAAAATACATATGGTGGATATATAAGTACATATGTGAATTCATTTGGCTTCAGTAGAAATTTATTAAATGTGCCAAGTTATCTTTTGTCAAAAGTACTGTTAGTAAGTGAGGACATGAAGTGTGCTTGCTCATACATACATAAAGTGCTAAGTTTAGGTTTTAATGCTTGCTTTTAAAATGACTTTTTTACATGCTATATACTAACAGGATGCCTTTATTCTAGAAAGTGAAATATGTCTTTTTTTTTTTTTTTTTTGTATTTTTCTGAAGCTGGAAACCGGGAGAGACAGTCAGACAGACTCCCGCATGCGCCGGACTGGGATCCACCCGGCACGCCCACCAGGGGGCGACGCTCTGCCCACCAGGGGGCTATGCTCTGCCCCTCCGGGGCCTCGCTCTGTCGCAACCAGAGCCACTCCAGCGCCTGGGGCAGAGGCCAAAGAGCCATCCCCAGTGCCGGGGCCATCTTTGCTCCAATGGAGCCTTGGCTGCGGGAGGGGAAGAGAGAGACAGAGAGGAAGGAGGGGAGGTGGAGAAGCAAATGGGTGCTTCTCCTGTGTGCCCTGGCCGGGAATCGAACCCAGGTCGCCCGCACGCCAGGCCAACGCTCTACCGCTGAGCCAACCAGCCAGGGCAAAATATGTCTTTTAGAGAACACTTTTCATCATTTTTAAAATTTATTTTGCAATTGTTTCCAGTTTTCTCTGCTGTTTCAGATTTAGGACTGGCATTACCCCACTTCAATTGACCCCTCGATTATCCAACTTTCCTTTGAAACCATACTTTGCATGGAGTGTTTCTTAGCCAGTTGATTTCTCTGATTGGTGGGCCCTATCCACTGTATGATGTGCCTCACAATGAGAACTGACTATTTATCCTGGCACTTTCAAAGTGTTTTCAGGTATACTTTTACACATACACACAAAAGATGTGCTGATGATAGCACTGACTTTTCAGTGATTTTTTATCATCATTAGCATTAAAAAAATCCCTGAGTTGATATCTACAATCCCTTCTTATCTTTGATGCTTCCGTAGTTAAGGACAGGAACAGCCCTGGGGAACACTTGCTGACTTGGCAGCATGAAGCAAGACACATGTACCTCCCAATGAGCAGAAAAGCGAACTGATTTATTCATTTTACTCCTACCATATTACATAGACTCCCTGGTCAGTTACTTGCCCGTTTTGTCAATGCTGCTCCTAAAAATTCACCTGCATTAAATTCAAATACCTTATACCCAAAGTTTGAGAAATGCACCTGAAGTGACCAGGGTTTTAAGACAGGAGCTTTATTATGGCATTTTGCAAGCTCTTATGAGCACAGTGTTGAGCATTTCAGTATCAGAAGGGTTTTAGAAATCCTGTTTAGCACCTGGCATTGTTTGGGCCCTCTCTAGATCTTTAGTCCAGCTGCAAAGGAATGCAGCTGAAGAGACATCAGTGTGGCTACAGCTGGTGCTATGGAGGTTGGCATTGCACTATCAGGTAAAGCATGCATTATTTTTACTCATGTGGAAGACTGACTTGCTGTGTACTTCTAAGACTGTCAGAAAGATTGATTCCTGAAATATTTTGGAAAAAATGCTAAGTACCAGCTACTTTTGGGACTTACCCTGGGGCATTGCAGCTGCCTGGCATTGCTATGTGGCAGCTGAGCAGTAATCGCTGCTATTTCTCAGATTTGTTTGTGTCTTTGTCAGCATTTGAGAGGAGGGAGGTTCAAGCTCAGATTGGGACCCTGACTCCCCGGTGATCTCATCCAGCCCATGGCTTTACATACTTTCTGAGCTGCTAATGACTCCCAAATTTGTATTTCTGGCCCTGATGTCATCCTTGTATCCCAGACTCATATATTCAATTGCCTACTAAATAGCTCAATTTTATGTCTAAGAGGTATCTCAAACTTATATAAACAAAACTAAACTGATCTCTCCATCCGTATGGACCCTAAGTACTCCTCCCACCATCTTCCTTCTTTAGAATTGCTCCAGTCAGATCCTTGCAGTCATCCTCTACTCCTCATTTTCTTTGCCTCGTGTCTAACTTCCCAAGGACCCACCTTGAAAGTAGATTCAGTACATGAAAACTTCTCTGCCACTGCTACCGTAATCCAAGTTGACCACAAATCTCATCTGGACTTTTGTAAATGCCTCCTAACATGTCAGCCTGCTTCCCGACAGTGCATTTCCCCACAGCAGCCAAAGTGAATCCTGAAACACGAATTATATCTTGTTATTCTCTGCTCAAAGAATCACCAATGACTTTCATTCTCAAGGTCCAAATCATCATGCAAAGCCATAAGTGGTCTGGCTTTCTGATATTTTCCTAACTTCATATGTTTCTACTGTTTTCTTGGGTCACTTCCTCCATTCATTCACATGTACATACAATGACCTTTTCACTGTACCTCAAATATTCCAGGCACGGTCCCACCTAAACATTTTGGAACTAGGTTTTCTCTTTGCCTAAAATTCTCTTCTTCTAGGTATTTTGTGTGGCTTGTTTCTATACTTCCTCTTAGGTTTCCACTCAGATGTCTCCTATCAGTAAGATCTCTCCTCACCAACCATTATAAAATATAGCACTGTTACAATGGTATCTTACCTTGCTGTAGTTTCCTAATGTCCTCTGTGTCTTTTCCCTGGCACACAGGCTTTGCTTTGTTCACTGCCAATTCTCTAGCACTGAGAACAGTGCTTGGTGCACGGAGATCTTTAATGAGCATTTGTGGAAAGCACACCCACCTTCCTCTTCTTTCTAACTCTATCCCCACCAGCTATAAAATGGTACTTAGAATACTGGGTTATTATTTTATTGTCATAAGAATAGCTCTACAAGTCCATTAAAACCCAAGACTCATGGAGCTTGTTTCTCTATCTCTGACTTGACCAGTCTATGAACTACATGTTTCTGTAAGCTGAGGCTGTGTAACACAGTTCTTACTATGTCTTGGATGACCTAGACAGGTGTCCCCAAACTACGACCTGCAGGCCATATGCGGCCCCGTGAGGCCATTTATCCGGCCCCATCACACTTCCGGAAGGGGCACCTCTTTCATTGGTGGTCAGTGAGAGGAGCACTGTATGTGGAGGCCCTCCAACTGTCTGAGGGACAGTGAACTGGCCCCCTGTGTAAAAAGTTTGGGGACCCCTGACCTAGAACTTAGTGACATAGTCATAATGCCTGGATAACAAAGATTTTTTTGCAATGTCTAAAATCATTATAAAGAAAAAAATATTTCCTGGCCCTGCCTGATTGGCTCAGTGGTAGAGTATCAGCCCGACATGTGGATATCCCAGGTTTGATTCCCAGTCAGAGCACACAAGAGAAGTATAGAAGTGACCATCTGCTTCTACCTCCTTCCCCTTTCTCTCCCCCCCCACTACTACAGCAATGGCTCAGTTGGTGCCAGCAGGTTGGTCTGGAGTGCTGAGGATGGCTCTGTGGAGCCTCCACCTCAAGTGTTAGAAATAGCTTTGTTGCTAAACAACAGCATAAGATGGACAAAAAAAGCATTGCCCATAGGTAGCTTGCCAGCTAGATCTCGGTTGGGGCATATATCAGAGTCAATCTCTGTGTCTCCCCTCCTCTCACTTAAAAAAGAAAAGATAAAAAGACAAAAGGAAAAGAAAGAAAGGAAAAGATATTTCCTGTATCATGGAAAGAAACTTCAAACACATCAGTGTTAACCATTTCTTAGACTTGCCTTTTGCTTCCATCTACTTTGCAAATAACTGCAGTTTCCAAAAATCATCTTCTCCGTCCACAATGAACTGCATGCCTTTCCTGTTCCTCCTGTATTCTTGTTTAAAAGAGAGAGAAGTAAAATCTAGTATTTTCTTTTTTGTCTTAAAAACCTGACCTAAGATTGCCAACATTCTGTTTTATGATTTTGTTTGATTTCAGAAGTGAGATAGTTTTGTTCTACACTGCCAGTGAGTTTGCTAGTTCTTTGGGGAGCAGGAACCATGAAATTCAATACCAGTGTTTGCTAGAACATTCAGCAAAAGCGTTGCCTGTGGTACATAATCAATGCTATCTGTTCACTTGAGTTTTAGCCTTTTTAAAAAAATATTTGACATTACAAGTACCTGTTCTTTCAATTAGAAGTACAAACCTGATTAGTAATTGATTTTGAAGAGGACAAACCACCACACTTCCCTGATATATTGGACTGGATATCAACTAACACACAGCTTTCAAACTGATACACAGTGGCACAAGGTTGTACCCCAAATAAATTTCAAGGATGCTAAAAAAATGACTTCTCCACATTCTCAGGGACTGCTACAGCCCCCAGAAAAAATCACTTTTGACCCAAGTTTATTTACTCCACAGTGCCCTACAAACATAATTTTTAATATGTACCCTGGTATGAAAAAGGTTGAGAGTAACTCTAGTCCAGCATTGCCTAATAGAACTTTTTGTAGTAACAAAAATGTTCCAGATCTTCTGGTCTGATAGGTAAGCACAGACATATGTGGTTACTGACCTCTTGAAATGTGACTACTGCAACTGAGCTACTGGTTACCATAATGGATAGTGTATCCGAGTTTAAATTCTAAACTAGATAATCGATTATTATATAATAGATTTGCCAAAGATGACAAATAAGCACAATTTAGAAATTTACCAAGCTCAACAAATATTAATTTTAAATGTTAACAACCCATAGTGGGAACAGCAGGCACAAATTAAATTAATAGAGCACTAACTTGAAAATCTAGGCATAAAAAAAGACCTAATATATTTTTTACTAATATTTTTTTAAATTTATTGTGTTTACATGGATTCAAGTGTCCCACTGAATATAACTACCTCACCCCTATGTCTCTTTTTATACCCCCTTGCCCCCTCCCCTGAACACTCTCCCCTCTTCCCTCTAGAATTTGCTATCCTGTTATTTATACTTCTGTGTTATGTATATATAGTTTCACTAATCCCTTTACATTCTCTGATCCCATCTCCTCATCCCCCTTCCCTCTGACTGCTGTCCCTCTGCTCCCTGTGACCCCGCTTCTGCCTCTATTCTGTTCCTCAGTTTACTTTGTTCATTAGATTCCATATATAAGTCAAAATGGCGCTCATTAACAAAACAACACACAATAAGTGCTGGCGAGGGTGTGGAGAAAAGAAAACCCTTCTGCACTGCTGGTGGGAATGCAGACTTGTGCAGCCACTGTAGAGGAGACCTAATCTTTTAATGTGGCAAAAGTAGTTGGATATTTCAGGCTGACTCTAGCTATGTTCCCTTTCTCTCTTGCTGCCTTCTTTTTGTTTGATGATGCGGCAAAGTACAATGCCATTGCCTGAAAATGACTTCAAAATCATACCTGAAGGCCTTACCTTATTGAGTTTAGGTGAATTGTGACATCTACATTGTTCTTCTAATGGATTCTGGAGCAATCTAATTATTCTCTGTAGGTCTTACAGACATGTGGGGTTTGCCAGTCACCTCTCTGTCTTAAATGACCTGACAATCATTGATGAGGCCAGTGCTCTGTGTTTAGCAGTTATTTTATGCTAAATGAATCAGTATGAAAATAGCTGCTATTGCTCACAGCCATTGTTTTTGAAGCATTGTTTTGTGTAAGTTAAAAAATTCTAGAGTATGTAGATTTGTGAATCAAAATTAACTACCTATTTCCAATACACAAGGAGGAAAAATAGATTGGACAACCTATTGTTCATTTATAAATTAATCCTAGGAGATGTTTAAGTATCTGGCCTTCACCTCATGATTCCTATATTTGTTCAGTCTTCCATTAAAATGTTTTTGGAGATACCTGTTTTCCCACATTTCTCAAAATGACTGATCCAATGTATCCCACTATCTCATTAACCTTTTGGTTTATATGCACAATCTAGTCCAGCTCTGTTTCTTTGGTCATGCTGCTACTCCTTCTTTTTGGAATGACCAATGCCTCTTTTCTTTTTAGTTCCATTTTAACCTTGCTTCTAGAGGCATTCAAGTCCCTAATACAAATATCAATGCACAATAGAATATATGAAGTGCATTTGCTATACTACACATCATAACAGTTATCCTTCCTTATAAGGTAACTCATTAAATGTAACAACAAACCTTTAAAAGATTGCTTCTTTTTAAAAAATATATTTTATATGTACTTTACAGATAAGGAAACTCCAGTTTCAAACATGTGAAACAATTTTCTTAAAACAATTTTGTAATAAAGCAGGTCTAAAGTTTGAACCTTAGACTTCCTCACTCAAAAACCTTTGATTTTTCCATTGGAGATACAGAAGATAAAGAATTCTGTCTATTAAAGGAATTTAATAAAGGGGTTTATTAACCATCTACTCTCTTAGAACACATGATATGATTTTATGACTTTCTTGCTTGACTTTCGGATTTCCAAATCTTGTGTTGTTATCATACTTTCTACCTCATGGTACATTCCCATACTAATAGAAAACCAATCATTTTCCAAGTGTATGGGAGAGACCATGGTGAACAGGAAAAGTCTTAGTCCTTTCTGAGTAACCTGGTTCAGGTGCAATTATCTACTGCACATATTACATATCACTCATTCATGAATCTCTCTTTGGTCAATAACCTATCTCTTTCATCCCTTAACTTAGACTGTGAAATTGCCCATAGCCAGGACTACATAACTCATCTTGTTATTAAACAGTCTTTGTTTTGTCATTGAATTATTGTTCATGTCTCTTCAACCAGAGTGCACATTACTTATGGGTTCTTGTTTTGTACTTATTTGGCCTTGCCCTATGTTACCAGCCCAAAATGCTTAACTACTAATTGGCAGTTCTTACATATTTTTGATTGAGAGATTGATTACCTTCATCTTTACATCACAAGTGGACAAAAAAAAAGAAAATATGAAAAATTAAGTTTTTTTCCCAGAAATCAGTAATTTGCTGAATATACTAACTCATGGGCATAAATCAGTTGAAGAGGATGATGTATTTCTCATATAACTGTACAAATACCTAGTACTTCATGTTTTTCAAAGGGTGTTAATAATTGTTTTCTGGATGCATACAGTTTATTTTGAGTAAATTTTCTACACAACTGAAGCTTAATTCACTAGCCATCCAAAGTACATTCTTAGTGAACAGGTTTTAATGCAAATCTTTAGAGAAAAAAGAAGTATACAATTACTACCTAGTAAAATAAAATGAATAAAATACAATTAAATCTTTCCTCAAGCCCTGGCTGGTTTGCTCAATGGTAGAATTTCAGCCCGGCATGTGGATGTTCCGAGTTCAATTCTTGGTCAGGGCACACAGGAGAAGTGCCCATCTGCTTCTCCACCCCACCCCCTCTCACTTCTCTCTCTCTCTCTCTCTCTCTCTCTCTCTCTCTCCTCCTCCTCCTCCTCCTCCTCCTCCTCCTCCTCCTCCCTTCCTGTAGCCATGCTCAATTAAAGTTAGCTGGCCCCAGGCACTGAGGATGGCTCCATGGCACCCACTTCAGGTACTAAAAAATGGCTCCAGTTGCAATGAAACATGGGCCCCAGGTGGGCAAAGCATCAACCCCTAGTGGGCTTGCCTGGTGGATCCCATGGTCGGGGCACATGTGGGAGTCTGTCTCTGCCCCCCCTCCTCTCATTAAATAAATAAATTAATTAAAAAATTTGCCCTGGCCGGTTGGCTCAGCGGTAGAGCGTCAGCCTGGTGTGCGGAAGTCCCAGGTTCGATTCCCGGCCAGGGCACACAGGAGAAGCGCCCATCTGCTTCTCCACCCCTCCCCCTCTCCTTCCTCTCTGTCTCTCCTTTCCCCTCCTGCAGCCGAGGCTTCATTGGAGCAAAAGATGGCCCCGGGCACTGGGGATGGCTCCTTGGCCTCTGCCCCAGGCGCTAGAGTGGCTCTGGTCGCAACAGAGCGACGCCCCCTGGTGGGCGTGCGGGGTGGATCCCGGTAGTCGGGCGCATGCGGGAGTCTGTCTGACTGTCTCTCCCTGTTTCCGGCTTCAGAAAAATACAGAAAAAAAATTATTCCTTTGATTAGTAATTCTACAAGAAAACTTATTTGAGCATTCACTTTTAAGGATAACACTGAAAACAGGGACAAGAATATTAAAATTTCCTTTAAAAGTATAATTCTTATTCTCAATGAATTTATAGTCACAAGACAAAGTTAAATGTATAGAAAAAAAAAGTTACAACCCAGCCTCTTAAAGGCAGGACAGAGGTGAGGAGAATGTGTATGGGGACCCTAGTCAGAGTCAGGAAAGTTTAGCTTAAGAAGTGATATCTGTGATAGTTATGGAAAGTGAATTAAGAGTTTAAGAAGGTGTGATATGGTATTCCAAAAAGAGGAAAGGAGGTACTTACCAAAACAGTTCAAGAGAATAGTGAACTGGAGAAATGGTATGATGTTCAGTGTACTTGATGCACAGTGGCCTGAGGATAGTTTCAGACTTTAAAGGAGCATAAAAAAATTACATCGGATCATGTTATTTTCCTGCTTACAAATATCTAATGATCTAATATTAAGTGCTGAATAAAAGTCTCAGCTTGCCTGACCAGGCAGTCACGCAGTGGATAGAGCATCGGACTAGGATGCAGAAGACCCAGTTTTAAAACACTGAAGTCGCTGGTTTGAGCACCATGTCACTGGCTTAATCATGGGATCATAGACATGACCTCATGGTCTCTAGCTTGAGCCAATAGGTTGCTGATTTAGAGCCCAAGGTCGCTGGCTTGAGCAAGGGGTCGCTCGCTCTGCTGTAGCCCCCCCGCCCCCGGGTCAAGACACATATGAGAAAGCAATCAATAAACAACTAAGGAGCTACAAAAAAGAATTGATGCTTCTCATCTCTCTCCCTTCCTGTCTGTTCCAATCTGTCCCTCTCTCTGTCTCTCCTTCTGTCTCTGTCACACACACATACATACACACATACACACACACAAGGTCTCAGCTTGCTAAACTGTAAGAAATATAAGCAAGTCCAGCCCAGATGAGCAAAACCACATGTTTGATCTGTTGTTGACCACAGATGCGTGAGTGAGCTGAGTAAAGATCATTCAAACCTGAACCAGATCAGCTGAACCTCCCAGCTGTTTTGTAGACTCCCAATAAGTAATAAATGGCTGCTATTTTAAGCTACTAAGATTTAAGATAATTTGAAACTCGGTAATATTTAACTGATAAATAGTATTTCCCTTTTTCAATTCTTTTTTCCTAAAGTAAAATGCCCTGCTATATTTATTATAAACAAAAAAAAAAATGTGAACATGTCATAGAAACAAATTTTTCTGAGAAAATAGAGCTGTGGTATTGCTTTGAGCTGGCATAGATACAATCCTGTTTCATTTTATTTTTTGTTATAAACTTGGCTCTAAATTTATAATTTATGCTTCACTGTATAGGCATATGTAGATGTATGCACATATTCATGCTATAAGTAACATCAAAAAATTTACAAGCCATGAAGTTTTCATATCTGTGATATTAAAAAGAACCTATTTTTATTTGAACAACTTCAAGCACAATAGACACAAAAATAGAGAGAATATCATCATGAAATTCCATGTACCCAATACTATTATTGTTTGTAACAGACTTTTCTTTTGAGAATATCAGTGGTGTTTAATGCAACTAAGAACAAATTTGCAGTTTGTTCCTGCATTGCCAGTTGCTGAAAAGAAAATTCTTCAAATGACTAACCTCCATTTGTTGCCAAGTTACTCTTGGCTATACACAGATAGCAAAAGTAATATAACAGCATTAACAGCATAATTATATTTGAATAGCAAGTTTTATTTAAAGAGTGCCTGATCTTATTGCTCATAGCCATGACTTTATTTTTTGTAGTATTCACATTTTTAATAACTTGTGATAGACTCTGATTTAATGAAACAATAGAAAACTGCTATAGGAATTATTTAGTAAGCTTTTAAACTTTGTTGAAGCTGCTTAAAATCCTTTTAGATAAGAGGTTATTATTTGTTAAATAGTTGTTTTCATAAAACGACTTCTGTAGAAAAGGTAATTCTCAACCGTGTTTCTTTGATGAATGATAACAATCGAAACAGGAAAAAGTGATGATAATGGAGGCATGTAAATTTTAGCTGCTTCATTTGCTGAATAAGTGAATGAATGGAAATTTAGGGTTCTGTGTTTTTTTTCCCTTTCACTGTACCTAGAATATAAAAAACAAAATGCTTTCTCTTTAGTTTGCTTTCTATGTATATTTCCTGGGGAGGAAGAAGTATAAAATGAAAAGAGGGAGAAGTGGAGGTAGGAAGGGAGAAGAGAAAGGAAAAAGGAAGGAAAGAAAGGAAGATTGGAGGAAAAGAGGGTAAAAAGAAAGGAAGAAGGAAGGGAAGAAAAGGAAAGGAGGGAAGGAGAGAGAGAGGGAGAGAGACTGATTATTTTGAGGCATATTTCTTAAAATAGTAATGCCAGTAAATATTGAGCCAACATGTAATTTAGCACATGGTATTTATATTACTATTATATACATACTAGACTTTCAGGGTTAAGTTCGCTTAGATATGAAGAATATCAATGTAACCTGTGCTATGGCCTATTGTGGCCTTATCATTGACAGAGGTCAGGAAAGTTAAAGTAAGTGAAAGGTGAATATACCAATATTTGACCAATTTATTATTGCCCCATAAGAAGCCTCCTACTGATGAAGTTTAATACATTTTGAAGAATATAACACAATAAGGGTAGAATTGCTTGTTTAGTTTATGTTCCTACACTTTATGCAAAAAAAATTGTTATTTTTTTACAGTATTTGAATTTTTGTAATCTGTCACTCTAAAGGATATTTTGAATATTTTATACAATTATTACAAAAATTTTAAAAATTTAGGTTATACGTATAAAACTTGAATTTCAGTGAAAATCATGATTATTCAGATTCATTTTTTCTTTTGTAACAGTTTTTGTGCATATTTTTGAAAATATTTAAAAAATTGAATTTATTGGAGTGACATTGGTTAACAAAATCATACCAGTTCATATGGACAACTGGTATTTGACAAAGGAGGTAAGAGCATACAATGGAGTAAAGACAGCCTCTTTAACAAATGGTGTTGGGAAAATTGGACATTTGCCTGCAAAAACATAAAACTAGACCACCAACCTACACCATTCACAAAAATAAACTCAAAATGAATAAAAGACTTAAATGTAAGCTGTGAAACCATAAGCATCTTAGAAGAAAACATAGGCAGTAAGCTCACTGACATCTCTTGCAGCAATATATTTGCCAATTTATCTCCACAGGCAAGTGAAATAAAAGACAGGATAAATAAATGGGACTAGATCAAACTAAAAAACATCTGCACAGCTAAAGACAATAAGAACACAATAAAAAGACAAACTACACAATGGGAGAACATATTTGACAAAATGTCTGATAAGTGGTTAATAACCAAAATTATAAAGAACTTGTAAAACTCAACACCAAGAAGACAAACAATCCAATCAAAAAATAGGCAAAAGAAATGAATAAATACTTCTCCAGGGAGGACATACAGATGGCCAATAGGCATATGAAAAAATGTTCAAGGCCCTGGCCGGTTGGCTCAGTGGTAGAGCATCGACCTGGCATGCAGGGGACCCGGGTTCGATTCCCGGCCAGGGCACATAAGAGAGGTGCCCATTTGCTTCTCCACCCCCCCTCCTTCCTCTCTGTCTCTCTCTTCTCCTCTTGCAGCCAAGGCTCCATTGGAGCAAAGATGGCCCGGGCGCTGGGGATGGCTCCTTGGCCTCTGCCCAAGGAGCTAGAGTGGCTCTGGTTGCGGCAGAGCGACACCCTGGAGGGTGCAGAGCATCGCCCCCTGGTGGGCAGAGCGTCGCCCCTGGTGGGCGTGCCAGGTGGATCCTGGTCGGGCGCATGCAGAAGTCTGTCTAACTGTCTCTCCCCATTTCCAGCTTCAGAAAAATACAAAAAAAAAAAAAATGTTCAACATCATAATCATTAAAGAAATGCAAATTAAAACCACAATGAGATATCACCTCACACCAGTCAGAATGGCACTCATCAACAAAACAACACAGAATAAGTGCTGGCGAGGATGTGGGGAAAAGGAAACCCTCCTGCACTGCTGGTAGGAATGCAGACTGGTCCAGCCACTGTAGAAAACAGTATGGAGATTCCTCAAAAAATTAAAAATCAAACTGCCTTTTGACCCAGCTATCCCGCTTTTAGGAATATACCCCAAGAACACCATAGCACTGTTTCAAAAGGAGAAATGCACCCCCCATGTTTATGGCAGCATTGTTCACAATAGCGAAGATCTGGAAACAGTCCAAGTGGCCCTCAGTGGACGAGTGGATTAAAAAACTTTGGAACATATATACTATGGAATACTATTCAGCCATAAGAAATGATGACATCAAATTATTTACAATAACATGGATGGACCTTGATAACATTATACTGAGCGAAATAAGTAAATCAGAAAAAACTAAGAACTATATGAATCC
Organism: Saccopteryx bilineata; assembly: GCF_036850765.1. Taxonomy (NCBI): domain Eukaryota; kingdom Metazoa; phylum Chordata; class Mammalia; order Chiroptera; family Emballonuridae; genus Saccopteryx; species Saccopteryx bilineata. The sequence goes on along the minus strand of NC_089502.1, from coordinate 122,843,152 downwards.
ATACATAGATGGGACATAAAAATGAGACTCAGAGACATGGACAAGAAGGTGGTGGTTACCGGGGGTGGGGGGGGGAAGCGAGGGGGGAGGGAGGGGCACAAAGAAAACCAGGTAGAAGGTGACAGAAGACAATTTGACTTTGGGTGATGGGTATGCAACATAATCAAATGTCAAAATAACCAAGAGATGTTTTCTCTGAACATATGTACCCTGATTTATCAATGTCACCCCATTAAAATTAATAATAATAAAATTAAAAAATCATACCAGTTCAGGTGCCCCATTTTTTTTTTTTTTTGTATTTTTCTGAAGCTGGAAACGGGGAGAGACAGTCAGACAGACTCCCGCATGCGCCTGACCGGGATCCACTGGGCACGCCCACCAGGGGCGACACTCTGCCCACCAGGGGGCGATGCTCTGCCCCTCCGGGGCGTCGCTCTGTTGCGACCAGAGCCACTCTAGCGCCTGGGGCAGAGGCCGAGGAGCCATCCCCAGCACCCGGGCCATCTTTGCTCCAATGGAGCCTCAGCTGCAGGAGGGGAAGAGAGAGACAGAGAGGAAGGAGAGGGGGAGGGGTGGAGAAGCAGATGGGCGCTTCTCCTGTGTGCCCTGGCCAGGAATCGAACCCGGGACTTCTGCACGCCAGGCCGATGCTCTACCACTGAGCCAACCGGCCAGGGCCCAGGTGCCCCATCCTATAACACATCTTTTCATGCTATATTTTATGTTCACCCCCCCCAATTAAGTCTTCATCCATACCCTTCTCCACCCTGCCCCCAGGAATCACCACAGTGTTGTCCATAACAGTTTTAATGGGATTTCTAAAATGCTTACTTTTAGGGGAGGGTCCATTTTAATAATTGAGAGCATTGAATTCTATGTCATCACTAAGTCCTGCAACCATTCAAGCATTCTGCTTTGAAAGCCAATGGCAGACGTACTCCTCCCTTCCAATCTTAAGAAAGCAGTGAGAAATTTATTCAAATTCTACAATAAAAGCTTCACTATTGTCAAATATGGTTTAATCCTAATGAAATCCATTAAAATCACAGTTACAAAATCTGTAAAACTAATGTGTCCCCCATCTGCCCCATATCATCAGAAACTCCAGAAAAAACAAGGTATCTGGTAGAAACTATATTCAAAATCATAAGTCTTGAAAAATAGTCTACAGATGTCTAACTCTTGTGCCCATTAAAATCAGATGAGGGGTCTAATCTTGTCTTTAATACTCACTGGCTGTTCATTTTGAGAGATATTTCTAGATCTTTTCATTGTAACAAATTGATCGTCAAATGAAATAATGTAACTGCACACCCCAAATTATGATGTGTTAATTTTCCTATACCTATGCTTATTTTTAACCTTTTATATTTGTTCTTGTGTCTTAAAAGCGTTAAATTTATGCTGAGAGTTCCAGCTAACAACATGTCAACTTAATAGTTTGTGAATGAAGTTAAGTAGAGTGTGCTGTTTTAACTTTTAATGATAAATTGAGATAACGCCTGGCTACTTTGTTTTTAACTCCTGGCTAGTTCCTTTGAATAGTTACTGCCACTTATCAAACAAATATATTTTTGGGCTACTTTCTTTTGGTAAATATGTATTCATTGATTTCAAACAACTTTTATGTTAACTGCAGTATAATAGTATTAGGAAGCTTTTGCTGTATAGAAATTCCGTAATATTTCAATAGCTAAATGTTTTATAATACATTAGAATTAGTTCTGCAAATAGTTTGGTTGCAACCATGGCCCCAGATGGGCAGAAAATCAGCCCCAGATGCAGGTTGCTGGGTGGATCCTGGTCAAGGAACATATGGGAGTCTTTCTGTCTTTCTTCCCCTCACTTGGATAAGAAGAAAAAAAAATTAGTTTACAGCTCTGGAATGTCTGTACTGTTCTGTGTTAGGTGGATTATTCTATGTACAATATTTAGAAATGAGCCTCTTAATTTTTAGGTGTTTGGGCAAAAGCACTTGGTGGTAATCATTCTTTCTGGGGTGGGGGGCATGGGGGTTGAAAAGGGGAAGAGGATGTTAGTCACCTTTTATATGCACTCTCAATTAATTCTCACTTTGGCCTTCCATCTGCCCCTGTACTCTGTCATATCTGGCCTTTCTGGGTACTAAATCTGCATAGATTCCATAGGTCCTCATGGCTTCCTTCATGACTATGGTCCACTCTATGATAACCCAGATAGTAGCATCCTCTACCATTTCATTAAGCCCCAAGTTTTCAATAGTTTTCAGTCGACCAGAAAATTGAAGTTGTTTGTCCAAATCAGGCTGGAAGTATAAGTGATAAAACCCCTTTTAATGTATGTTGATCACAGACAGGTTTTCTCAGCCTCAACACTACTGATATCCCAGATCACTTTTATATGGGAGTTTCTTATGCATTGCAGTTAAGCAGTATCCCTTGTCAAGTAGCATCCACCTAAACAAGAGTTGTGAACCACTGTCAGAGAGCCATACCAGTGAGTAATTGTGCAAGATTCTGTATCATGAAGAAAAAGCCAGGAAATTTCAATACCTTTTGCATATAATATAATCTGGAAGTAATCTTTTGCATCCAATATAATCTGGAAAGTCATTAAATTATATTAAATACTATAGAAATATAATGTCATTCTGTGATATTTCAAGCCAAGAAAAGAATTTTTAAAATCTCTCTGACTTTCAACAGTACCATGGTACCTTTGTCTATTGCACAATTTTTAATAAGCATTTCTAAATACCCTAGAATTTGTCATTTTCATTATTTGAAGAGCTTTTATCTACTAATAGAAAAAGAAAAAATGATGTACCATGATAATTTTTCATACTTTCTGATTGCTAGGGAAGAGATACTTTCCCTTACAGACATATAATTCATTGGAATTGACTGTTGTCCTTAGAAACTAATTGGTGACCATTAATTTTTTCCTTGCCTGTCAACAAAAGTGAAAACAGTAGTTGGCATGCTACCTACTTGATTATAACTATTATATCAATCAGCATCCTTTTCCTAGGGTTCATCATTATTAATCTAGATAATTCAGTATTGTTTCTTTTTTCTCACCATTTGTTTTCTGCTTTGACTACACACAAACTTATTTATGTGGTGAAATCAGTTATGAGGCCAGTAGAAAATCATTCCCACAACATTTATACAATATCTACCACAACAATAGTTCAACAAAAAATTTAAAATATTAAGTAACATTTATTTATTCTGACTTCCCACATTCTCTGTTGTTTGCCCTCCATATTTTTCTCAGCTTACTTTGTCAGAATTGGGGTTCAGTGGGTGACTAAATGAGTTCTGGCATTAGCCATGGGTCTGGCTGTAGCGAGCAAGGCTGTACATAATGGAAACTGAGGCATAAGAGACAATTATAAACGTTGGAAAATAACTAGAGAACCTTAACCCTAACAACAGCTCTATATTAATTAACTTTTCCTATGATACTCTTGAATAATTATATTTTAAAAACAATTACTCAATTAATATAACCTTTTCATTATTTATGTTACCTGGGAGGTTGATCAAGATTTTAGAAAGTGTTAAATATAAATTCATCACTACTAAGTTAGAACAGTATTTTATAATTAATATTTTTAATAAGAAAAAAAGTCGAACACGATAATATTAAATTTTCTAATTGAATATGTTCTACCTATCATTGATCCACAGGAGTACTGGAAAATTGTTCTTAATCATTTGGCTAAGGTTGGCCTGGATTCTATTAGTCAAAAATGAATTTGAGGGTATTAAACATTTTTTTCCATGATGTTAAAGCAAAATATCATAGAGGTTACCCAAAATTTAGTTCATGATAAATGAATATGGCATTAGCCTGAAATATAAAAGTTTATAGAGTGTTTTCTATAGCCTTTATGGATATAGAAAGGTGACTGAATAAATGTATCAGGGGTCCCCAAACTAGGGCCTGCGTTCCGCATGCAGCCCCCTGAGGCCGTTTATCTGCCCCCGCCACACTTCCAGAAGGGGCATCTCTTTCATTGGTGGTCAGTGAGAGGAACACATTGACCATCTTATTAGCCAAAAGCAGGCCCATAGTTCCCATTACAACACTGGTCAGTTTGTTGATTTAAATTTACTTGTTCTTTATTTTAAATATTGTATTTGTTCCCGTTTTATTTTTTAACTTTAAAATAAGATATGTGCAGTGTGCATAGGGATTTGTTCACAGTTTTTTTTACAGTCAGGCCCTCCAATGGTCTGAGGGACAAAGAACTGGTCCCCTATGTAAAAAGTTTGGGAACCCGTAAAATGTATAAAAACTTGTCCCTTGATCCCTACTATCCTATAAAACTGCCCCTCTTGCATTTTCTACTCCCATATCATTACATGGAACCACCATTCATATATTTTTTTTTCCAAAGTGAGAAGCGGGGGGTGGCTGACAGACAGACTCCCGCATGCGCGGGACTGGGATCCACCCAGCATGCCCACTAGGGGGCCATGCTTGGCCCATCTGGGGCTTTGCTCTGCTGCAACTGGGGCCATTTTAGTGCCTGAGGTAGAGGCCATGGAGCCATGCTCAGCACCCGGGCCAACTTTGTCCCTATGGAGCCTTGGCTGTGGGAAGGGAAGAGAAAGATAGAGAAAAAAGAGAGGGGGAAGGGTAGAGAAGCAGATGAGTGCTTCTGCCATGTGTCCTGGTCGGTAATCGAACCCAGGTCTTCCACACTCCAGGCCGACGCTGTACCACTGAACCAACCAGCCAGGTCCTCATGTATTTTTTTGAGGCCATAACTGGAAATCCCCTTTAATTCCTGGATTTTTATTTACATTTCACATTGAGTCCATCAGTAAATTTTGTAAATCCTACTTTCCAAATAGATATGTAAAGGAAAAATTGCTACCATTTCCAGCACTCACACCAATGTACCATCACCTTTGAGTGGACTGTTTCAATACTTCCTTCCTGTGGCCACTCTGCCATACTGCCTGCACTACTCCATCTCCCATACTCAATCACCATGGTGCCAGAGGGATTTCTTCTGGCATATGATTGCTAACAAAGTCTCTTTTCATAACTGTTCAGGGCTTTCTCATTATGTTTTGAATAAAACTCAAGTTTTTTCCATGTTTTATAAAGCTCTGACTGAATTGGCCCATGGCTGTCTCTGAACTCAGTGCCACTCTTGCCTAATGTCAATATAACTATAATAAAATGGCTTGTCCTATCCTTCAAACATACCATGTGCATTCCCATCTCAGGGCCTTTGCTCTGGCTCTTTTCTCTGCCCACCATAACCTTCCTCTATGTCTTCACATGGCGAGTTTCCTCCCTTTACAGAAATCTGTTTCAAATGATCTTTAGAACATACTTTCCTGACATTCCTCTCTAAAATAGCACCATCATTAGTGTCTTTCTCTTTTATCTACTTTTTAAATATAGTACTTATAACCATTTTATGTAATATTATGCCTACATTCATTTACATGTATATTTTCCATCACACCTTCTGGAATTCAACTCCCTAAGGAGAGTTAAATTTCTCTGCCTGGTTCACTGTTTAAAATTTTAAATTTGAAAAATATTACTATATTTGTTTAATGAATGAACATATTTGGTTTTATTTGCATTAATAAGCAACACTTATCACTCTATATGAATAAAATATAAGCATTAAAGCTAGTCAAATGAATTTCTTGATTTCTTTGAATACATGCATTTTGCTATATGGAGTAACAGTTACATCCTTGGAAGTGTTTGCTCTGTTGCCTTGACATGACTGTTAGGTCAAGGTTATCTTGTATATGATGCTAATTTGTTCATAAACTACTCTTCTCCCTGGACTTTGCTCAGTTTCTGTGCCTCTCTCCTCCCTCTTTGAGCCTTCTGAGACTTATTGACTCTGCTGTGGGTCACCATAATTATTTGCAACAGAAAGGAGAAACATTACCAATCTGAGTATGTTAGAGATAAGTAAAAAATAGTGACTTTTCCCCAAAATGGCTTCACCTAGTATAAGTTGTTATTATCTCTTGTCCATTCAATTCTTAGCCCAAAGACCATGAAATTGTGTCTACTTGCTATAATTCTCACAAGTTCTATGCTCCAATGTTAGAAATTAATGTTGAAACATTCCAAGCCAAAAAAAAGCAGAATGGCAATCCTATTCCGAGTCACTGAAGATCTATGGGTAATCCACATTCCTTTTACTTGTTAGGAAAATAAGCTGTTGTTTGTCAACTCTTTTAAGTTAAACAAAAATACATGCATACAGACAACAACAGCAACAAAAACATTGTAAAATGGAGTATGTTGGTTGGATTGCCAAGAAACAAGTTTCATTGTCATCTGTATAATCTGTGATACTGTTTTGTGACCAGATTTAGTTGATAAATTTCAAAGAGGTCATAAAGAAATTACCTCTTGAGTATAGCACTCATTAGAATGCATCATATTCAGATATGCTCTCATCTTATATAGTCTTATGGTAGACTCTAAGTCTTATTTATCCTTTTATTTTTAATGTGGTACTTACTACTTATAAGTACTTCATAAATGATCTTGAAATTGAATTATGGAGTTATAATTACCTAGGTTTTTAAATGGCTGTTTTAAATTGTTTTTTAATTCATTCATTAATTCATTCATTTTAGAGAGGGGAGAAGGGGAGAGAGAGAGAAAGAGAGAAAGAAGGGGTGGAGGAGCAGGAATCGTTAAGTCCCATATGTGCCTTGACGAGGCAAGCCCAGGGTTTTGAACTGGCGACTTCAGCATTCCAGGTTGATGCTCTATCCACTGTGCCACCATAGGTCAGGCCAATTACCTAGGGTCTAAGGTCTGTGTTTAAAATATGTGTTTTATTTATTTTCAAATCTTTTATAATCCCAGTACATTGCTTACATATCTAAATTTCTTTGAAATGTTTTTTGTTTAATTGAGTTCTTGAAGATATATCAGTTCTCCTGCTGTGGAAACTAATATGGGAAATATTAATGATTCTTAAACTCAGGAACTAAATGCCTTTGAACCTTAATTAAATATGCAGTTCATTATTTTACAAACAATAATATTTTTCTTATCAGGCTACAAAGAATGCTAAATGATATTTTCCTAAACTTTGATGGGAATCATTAGAACAGATTTATTTTTTACTTACTATATCTAGGCACTTAATCTCTTATCGTATTTAATCCTCACACCAAGACATAGAAAAGAACTATTTATGTCACATTTTACATATAAGGAGATTGAGATTCAGAGAATTTAAATAACTTCTCCAACTTGCCAAACCAATAAGGCAGAGTCAAAAAATTTTATACCCATATCTCCCTGAAAACTGTTTTATCTTTCTTATTTTATCATATAATGCTACTAATAAACAAATCAGAGAAAGTACTACTTAAAATACATTTTGAAAATTATGTATGATTTTAACAAAATAAATTTTGTGGTAGGATGATCATAGATATCCAAGAAGTATTGCATATTCTCAATAGTATTTGCAGGATTAGTATTTAAGGAACTAATATTAAATTTTAGATGGGTGACTGGTCAACCAAAAAATGTACTTTCATTCTAATATATCACATTTCTATCCTTCTTAAAAACAGCAGAAAATTTCAAGACTACTGGCCTCATTACCCTAGTCTGTTGCCACTTTTGGTTTTGGAAGATGGGATTCTATTTTTCACCATTTCATAATGCAAATATATGTGGAATGGGGTGGGGAGAAAAAGATCATATCCCTTTTGATTGGTCTGGGAACCTTAACATAAAGAATCAGTCCTGTACACGACTTTATGTATCCACTTTTAGTTATTTCTTTAACTGGCAGCTGGTAAGCAAAACAAATATCCTTAAAATTCCCTTCTGTGCAGAACAGTTTTGTCAATTGGAACATATAATAACTCTGTAACAGGGGTCTGTTTTTATTTTAAATAACTGTATTAGCTTTAATGGGCCTGACCTGTGGTGGCTCAGTGGATAAAGCATAGACCTGGAATGCTGAGATCGCCAGTTCGGAGCCCTGGGCTTACCTGGTCAAGGCACATATGGGAATTGATGCTTCCTGCTCCTTCCCCCTTCTCTCTCTCTCTCCTCTCTAAAATGAATAAATAAAATCTAAAAAATAACATTTAAAAAAGAGCTTTAATGTTTTTAGTAGGATATTCTGAAGAATAAAGTGAAAGCTGGGAAATGCTTTTGTTGGTGGATACACAGAATTATTTTAATGCATAACTAGCAAGAGAAAATCTCTAATTGTGGGGGGTTTTTTGTTAGACAAAACATGATTAGGATTTAAATTCAATCTGTGCTTCATGTCGCTATTGTCATATTTTATTTAGTTTTTTAATAATTTCAGTTTAGTCAGTGAGTGTGTGTGTGCATGTGACAGAAGATATCTGAGAGAGACCCCCAAAGCAAGTTATTTCTGACAATAAAACGTTAGTTACTCTAGTCATGATCTGATGCTAATTACTTTATTTTTTATTTAAGTAAATGGTTTGAATTTCTTTCCAGTCCCACCTTTGCCTATGAAGAAAAGAAGGGGGAATTTGTGTTTGTGTGTGTGTTGATTGTGTTTGCTCATTACCATTTCTGTATTTGTTTTCCAGTTCTGTCTTCCGTAAATTTGATTCAACTAATATTTACTAAACACAATCACCATAATATCAGAAACATTCAACTAATGGATAAATGAGCACATGCTGTTTCTTCATGGCAGCAAAATCTCTCACCTTCAATTGACTGTGGAACTGAGCTATATCTTAGCTTTAATGGTCGTCCCTTGACACAGTCATTTTAACAATGTGTCAAATCTGTAGTTCAGCTGTCATGCTATTTGGTAGTTTGTATTTACTTTTATCAAAGACAGGTGAATCATACAAAAAACATAACTAATTGATACCTGTCATAGCGTAATATCAAAACCTAACATTTATAGATGGCAGATTGCACAGAAAAAGGATTCTTTTATAGGTTATGTTATGGCTACTTAGTTGCATGTTTTTCCTTTCCTAACAAATTGCTAAGAGCTATAGTAGTTTCTTAGAATTTTTAAGGAGCAAGTATCAAAGAACTGGGATGCAAAGATCTAACAAGGCCGCTAGCTTGAATTTGCTTTGTTACCTTTGACAAATCAGTTGTTCTAGTTGCACCTCAAATTCTTGATCTCTAAAACAAGGGAGTTGAATAAACCCAGAATTTTTTATTTTTAATATATTTTTAATTTTTTTAGTTTTTGCATTTTTTAAATTTTTGATTACTGTAAGGCCTAAGGGCAGAAACCAAACTGTTCCAAATCCTCATTACAGTGCCTAACACATGTTCAATATACATCAGTTTAATTGATTTTTAAATTTTTTTTATTAAAATATACTTGGCACACAATATTATATTAGTTTCAGGTATACAACATAGTGGTATAACATGTATCTTATGATGTGATCATTACACTAAGACTAATGAGCATCTGTCACCATGCAAAGTCATCACACTGTTATTGACTATATTCTCCAACCCTTTCACCCATCCCTCTACCCTCCTCCCTCTGACAACCATCAGTTGTTCTTTGTTTCTATGAGTCCCTTTTTGTTTTGATTGTTCATTTGTTTTGATTTTTTAAATCTACATATAAATAAAATCATGTGGTATTTTTCTTTCTCTGTCTGACTTATTTCACTTAGCATAATACCTCTAAGTCTATCCATATTGTCACAAATGGCAGAATTTTATTCCTTTTTATTGTTCTGTACTGTTCCATTGTATCTATATGTGTATATGTACATATACAGGGGTTTACAGTTGTAATATAAATAAGTATTACAAGAATAAGTAAATAATAATGCAAGCATAAACTCTGTGTTTTATATACTCACAATTATAAACCTATTTTGCCCACCCCTGTATAAACCACATCTTCTTTATTCATCCATTGATACATGAATTGATTTATTTTGATTAAAATATTGGGTAAAATAGCAAATAAAAGGCAGAACTACTTTTGTCAGAGAGGGTTGAGTGGTAAAACAATGCATAAGGTCAAGCCCCATGGACCACATCTGATCTCTATCTTTACTTCATCTGCCCAGGGGTGCACCATGGAAATCAGGGCTTTAGAGAACACATTTTAAAAATTAAAAAAAAATCTTAATAAGCATATAGTTTTCTCTGTCTCTAACATTCCACAATTCCTCTGCAAACTTAGAGTTGTTTTATGAGAGTAATATGAAATGTCTTAAGGATATAACATTAAGTCATGGATATGGGTGGTGGGTTGGGGTAGAGAAGCGCACAAACATTTAATATTTCAAAATCAATGTTCTCTATAAGGATTTTATTATCTTTCTCTACAGATCTTTTCTCTTGCTGTAAATTAGTGCCAGATTATACAATAAGCTGTACAGAGATGTGTTGTAGTATTGGGTACCTGAATCCTGTATAATTATGTTAACCAGTATCACCTCGATAAAATTCAATTAAAAAATAAATTAGTCCTGGATGTGTTTGAACAGGAACATTTCTTTCAGCTGATTTCTATAAGAAACTGTGGAGTTGTCTATTTGTTACTGCATAATCACAAGATTTTATAACTTGAGCTAATTTGCTGGATGAGCCCGTTATTTTGATACCATGGTTGCTTTGCTTTTGAAATTCACTGGAATCATTTGATAATCAGAGCCTGAAGAATGTGGCTTTTTGACAGATTAGTAGTGAACTATTTTGACAAGAATTAGTGAATAATATAATTATTTATCTAGTAGAAGAATAAAAATTATACAGATCACTGTAGGTAAGAAATAAGTAAGCTTAATCAGAGTGATGTCATATCTTTGACAATAATTTCACAGCATTTGACATCTTATTAACTCAACTTTGCTTTCCCTTTCATTCCCATCTCTGTGTTAAATATTAACAAAAGTGAATGAATAATGCATTCAATTAATTATAAACAAAGACAATTGATCTTATGTGTGGTTGGTCTCCCAAACCAAAACTCTTAACACTCACCCTGTTTTTCTGAGTTGAGGTATATCATCCATTTGTACCAACCATGTTTTCTGTTAAGGAAAAATAGGGGTGAGTTGATAAATCAGACTGAATTCTTGAATCCTCTGATGATGAGGGCATGTGACCAACTGTCATTGCTGACAAGATCAGCCTTTCCTTATCAACCAAACTGGTGCATCTTCCTGGCCAGGAAGGATGAAAATCCTCAAAGCAGAAACATTTAGTTCAATAAACTTTAATTGATCATTTCTGTACTTGCTAGAGTAGAAGTTGGAGTGAGATTTCAAGGGACCTGGACAATTTAATCAGCTAGGGTGGAGAGGGAGGCTTAAGGAAGAAGAACTGGCTATTGTCTAGAGTCTGGGTTATCTAGATTAGCTAAGAATGCAGGCTGCAGTGGGAAAACTATCAAGATGCTTAATAGTAAAATATTAGGCCTGTAGGTTTGTAATTGAATTGATGAGAGCACAGAGTAGAAGAGTAGGCAAACAGAATCAAAGAGAGTATATCATTGAATTAGTAATAAATAATATGAAATATAATAGATAATAGTAATAAGATGTTTTTTCATTTAAAAATATGATCTTGGTGAATACATATATTTTTTTTTGAGTGTTCAGCTTGTACTGGTACTAATTTAATGCCGCATTGTTACCCTGTTTATAGAGTATGTGTAAGAAATATTCAATATAATTACTATGTTATGGATTTTGAGGCAATGCAATTCAGGGTATGGAAACTAGGAATGGAATTAAGAAGAATGAAGCAGCATTATACAAATACAAAAAAACAAACAAGCAAAAATAACATTCAAATGCCTGATATAATGTGTAGTTTTAATTAACACAGTAAAAAAATATGTGCAAATTGAAAAGATTTGGTGAAACATAGTCTTATGTTCTTAAAGACTGATCAGTCCTGATTCAGTACTTAAACAGTCTCCTGTGATTGTCAAGTATTATATTTGATTCATGTACAATCTAATAGCTCTTCAGTTCGCCTGAAGGTACTGCCTGCAATTGTAAGTCATTACATAGTTGGTAGAATGCTTTGCCACACTACTCTGAGAGTGAAAAATATTTAGGGAAATAAACTGTTTTCTATTCTTCAGTTCATGCAGCATAACTACAGTCTAAGTATTATTATTATTATTGTTTTTCAGCTCCTCTGACTGATAAGCCACCCAAGCTTTTGTATCCTGTGGAAAATAAATTGACAATTCACGAGACACAAATCGGTGAGTAACTCCTTAATTCCAGTTAATACATTTTTCTCAGTACACCTGACAATGAATAAACCTAGACTGTAACCTGATGTAATATTCTGTGCTAACCCCATGTGTACTTAAAGGGTGAAAAGTTAGAAATTACCAACAAACATGGACCACTCCTCTACAGGGCATGCATTAAGCCCAAGCTGAACATATGAATGTAAAATCTCATGTGCCATTTAATGGTCACTGGGAAATCAGATGGGCTGAAAGTTTTACTGATGGTGTTATAATTATTGTCATTTTACAAAGCTTGAATTGGTTTTAAGGCAGACAATATGGAACTATTTGACTTATCTATTATTATACCAAAATACAGTTTTTGAAAATTGGGGGAAAGGTACAGATTTATAAAAATATGTGGTACTATTACAGTTAAAATAACTTTTTACTTAAATATAATGGACATTATACTAGTTAAGTCATGAATAATATATTAATAAAATGCGATCAAGTGGTTTTTGATGAAAGAACTAATAAGCTTGGGACATAAGAATATAGACAGTTTATAATTCAATCAATACATCCAATTGTACACAAATCAGAACTCTCACATACTTATCATAGAGTTTAGTCCAGAATTTCTGAATCTGACTTATCTATATTCAGTTATATCAAATCATGAAAATTTACTCATCTTAAATATAAATATATAGCACATTTAATCATATTATTTGAGTTTTTAATTATATTTGAGATATAGTATGCATGTATATATAATTAACTTTAGCAAAAAGTTATTTTTTATGGTAGTTTGATATAAAAGATTACCAAACGTATGAATTTAACCATATATTCTTGTTTGTTAAGGAAATTTTTTCTTATATTAACCATTGATAGTAGAAATGCATTTACTGTATACAAGAACAAAAAAAAATGATAGCCTATCCCTTGGTCACCAATGTTATTATTATTCTCAGAGTGAGAATTTGGATTAAAATTTTAAATTTTATTTCAAATAAAGATTACAGATGTAATAACCTTTACCTATAGCTTATCCAAAGTCATAGTGAAAAAAGATATAATGATGGTTTTAGATCTTTTAAAATTATTTTACTCAATGCATTGCTAACATTGGAAATACATATATTTACTAACTTTGAAAAAAAACATGTGTGAGACTTATAAAAGTCAAGCTACTAATATGCTTCTTTGATGGTAAACCCAAATCTTTGAATTAATGCCATATACATGTATGTATTACCATAATTGTCCTTATTTAGAGGTGGAAAACTATAAGCAGCATTAAAGTGATGCTGTATATGAAACAAGCAGATATATTAAAATTGCATCATGCTTTTTACTCAGCTATGGTATATTAAGGTATATTAAATTTGATTGTTACTTTCTATTTTGAAATATAAATTCTCATAAGTGGCCATGATCATATAAACTTTTCAATAACTCTTAAGAAGATATACTTCTAAGAAGTTATGCAAAACTATAAAATCTTGTGCCTTGAAGGAATTGTTTATGGTACCAGTTCTCGGTAATGAACACAGTGAAAATGAAATTAATTGTATCTCTTTACTTGTCAGTACAATTAAAATAATTTTATGATTGATGACTTCCCATTGGGCTTCTATATATTGTCCCTGAAATTGGAGTACATCAGATTGTTCTTTATTTCATACTAAAATGTCTTACAAAATGAAATAATTTGTAAAGCTTTCCTTTTAAAAATTAATTTTTTCTTGCACAAAAATCACAAGGACTACTCAAATTGATTTGAAAATATGAAAATTTTTAGGCAGATTATAAGGTCTGACTGTATGTTCATTTAAAAATATATAGGCATGGCTGTTATCAAAATGCTCCAGGAAGTACTCTAATCCCTTTATCACAACTGCCAAAAGGAACATGAGTTCTCTTTAAACACCAAGTAAACTAGGGATATCGACCTGGGATTTGGATTCTTTTATACAACTTTTGTTTTATTTTGTGATTTCTGTTCTCATTGTATAGTATAAATCATTCAATCTTAATTCTCGAATTATGGAGTAACAGTTAATTTCAAATAACTACCTTTCTGGTGTTCCTGGTGCAGTAGTATTGGTGAACAACTGATCAAAAAAAAATAAGTGAAAATAGGAAATAATATTAAAGACAAAAAAAAGATTAAAAATCCCTAAAATATATTTGTTTTTTTACAATAAATACTTAGATTTTACATCTCCTTGGAGACTTAATTTTTGCTCTTTCCAGATTTGAAAAAGATATTAAAGTTCAACAGGCTCAAAATGTGATTTTATATCATAAAAAAGGAGGGCAGAATGAAGGGTCATGAGGTGGGAGGAAACAGGGTGGCCATGACCAGTGATAGAGAACATGTAAGTGTTACCTGCTTTAATAAGAAGGTGAGAATCTACAAAAGAGGCTTATTGGCTGAGAGCTTTTATGTCTGTTTCAACCTAGTTCTAAACTCACTCAACCTTGACTTCCAAGACTAATAAAACTGCCATATGGGTTATGGTATAAGAACAATAATGAGAAATTACACAAAACTGAGTTGATACATGTCTGATGACCTAGTTGAACATCCTAGTTAAGTTATACACATCCATTTGACTTTGGTAATGGCACACCCATCAATTCCCCAGTTTGTCTGCAAATATATAAAACTCATTAATAGTGACAGATAAGAACATAGAAAGTATGGATTTGTCTTCCCCTCCACATTATTCTTTTTCTGATATTAGCTGGCCATGCCTACATTTCCTATATAAATTCCTGTGTCCTTTTTTTTCAAATTCTTTCATCTTCTCAATATGGAAAGATTCTAAAAGTGATCATTTAAACAGTTCTGGTGTAGAACGCAAAAGGCACAAAAAAGCAAAGTACTTAGGGGAAAAACAAAATAGTAACTAAATTCATATAAAGTATGGAAATAGGTACACAAAATAGCATTTCCACTTTAAGTGGCATCTATGTGTTACTTCTAATGTGAAAAAAAAAAAGACTTTTGTTCTTTGTAAGTAACTTTCTGATATCAGCAAATATATGGACAGCACTTTCTTGGGCAGAAGGCCCAGAAATCAAACTGTACAATTCTCAAATTCAGTCCAAGAAGCAAAACTGACTTAGTCCTTTCAGGCAGCTATAGTTAAGAGAATTGTAAGACATACATTTTCTTGCTGAGTTTGATCCCTGAAAGTATTAATTAGAAATGTGACCTTCTTGCTATGGCCAAGAGCCCATTTTCAGAACCTTTCAGAATAGAGAATGTTATACTCATTATTACCAGACTTTCAAAGAGTAGATATCCATTCCACCCTTAACCTAGTGAGACACATATTCTTTTACAACTTAGAATTTACTGAAAATTGTGATTACTAATCAGGATATGGGTATCGCTGTATTTAATTTTTTTGGCCTTAAAAATAATTATACTGGTTAATTGTAGAAATTTGAGGAGACATGCAGAAAAGAATCTTGTTTCTTATACTTTATATTATAAAAAAATTCTGCCTTTATTCTCAGAAAATACCCTTTCAATGACTACATGATATCCATGTGAAAGTGCTATAATTTCATATACAGATTAAATTTTGATTTTTCTAATTCTATTACAAATAGTAGCCCTGGACAGTTGGCTCAGTGGTAGAGCATCGGCCTGGCGTGCAGAGGTCCCAGGTTCAATTCCCGGCCAGGGCACACAGGAGAGGCACCCATCTCCCTCTCCACCTCTCCCCCTCTCCTTCCTCTCTGTCTCTCTCTTCCCCTCCCACAGCCAAGGCTCCATTGGAGCAAAGATGGCCCGGGTGCTGGGGATGGCTCCTTGGCCTCTACCCCAGGCGCTAGAGTGGCTCTGGTCGCGGCAGAGCGATGCCCCGGAGGGGCAGAGCATCGCCCCCTGGTGGGCATGCCGGGTGGATCCCGGTCGGGTGCATGCGGGAGTCTGTCTGACTGTCTCTCCCTGTTTCCAGCTTCAGAAAAATACAAAAAAAAAAAATTGTGATGCAATAATCTTCATCTATACATTTTCTCTTACTTCATGATTATTTTAACATAACAGATCCCTGAAAGAAAAAAAATACTAGGTAAAAGAGAGTAATTTTGTTTAAGTTTCTTGATACATAGTTTCAGAATTCTTACTAGAGTAGTTAGTTGCACAAACTCTCCCCAGAAGGATATAATGAGTATAATAACTTTTTAATCTTTAATAAAAGTAATAAAATATTATTTTTGTAACACAGAGCTCTTAAAGGAAAAATGACTTTCCTTCATATCAGAATCATTTCTTCTCTTCCTTTCTTATTTCTTTTTCTCTTTCTTCACTCATTGAGTACAAATTACCTCTCTATTTTTTTTTCAGGGTTATCCATATTTGGAGGGTTTCAAATAAACTTAGTCCATTTAAGTAAATGTCTATGGCTGATGAAATATAGAAACCCAATCAAATGTCTATAGTGTCTATCCATTTTCTTCTCTTAGATATTTTAATGCTCAACTGAGAACTTCTCTAGATTCTGTTTTATAATAAAGTATACAGTAATTTCATGATGTACTCTGGGCACAGGGATGTCAACAAACACTAATTGGTGATGAGGTGTATGTGTAACAAAGGGCACACATCTCCAAATTTTTATCAAAGAAAATAATGAAACTGAACAACTGCCAGGCAATGCTCTTCTTTTTCTTTAATATTTACTTTCATTTGTTAAGTTTGTTAAAAAGTAAACACTTATGTACATGAGCCAGCAGCAAAGATTTACCAAATGTTAATATGTATAGGAAAGTAGTTGATGATATTATTGAAACCTCAAATTTTTAAACATTTGTCTTGGTAAAGGGACACACATTCGTGTAACTTTATTCAATTTAACTTCAGGCTAGTTAAAATAAAATGTCACACTGAAACTTAACTAACATACCCTGCCCTTTTACACCATATTATTATTTGTAGAATCTTACATTTTGAGTAGACTAAAAATGTCCGTATATTACATAATAGAGTCTGATTGATATTTTCAAAGAAAAAATTCTTGTAATTTAATTATATGTTTAAGCCTTAAACTTTAAGGCACTGTGTTGTTAAAATAATTAGATATTTTAATGCTTTATATGTTCTGGAACTGTGTATATACATTTATTGGATGTGTGATATGTCTTATTATAAATATGCTAGTTGAGTTTTTAATACAAGGAGAACTTATAGGTCATTATTTGCTATCTAGGTCTATACTTTCATAGTTGTTGTTTTCTTGAAACAGAGAACACTTTTTCTGAATAGCAACTACTCTAGTTTACTAAAATTGGGAAGCCTCTTTGTTTCATTTCTCAGATAGGGAAATACTTAAACCAATACCCTAGAACCAAAACAACTCAGGTGTTGAATTTAGTACCTAATTCTGAAAGTGCCTTATACTACTGTTGCTACTAAAAAGTACTTTGTTGCTGAGGTGTGCAAGTGATGCAACTCTGACCTTCCTTTGCATAGGTAAGGAAGCCAGCTTGAACTGGGGTTTTCCATCCACAATTACTCCTCTGGTTGTTGTAAGCAAATGTAATACTGTTGACTTTGTTTTTACTGCACCAAAGGGAATGTACAAGATATATTTTCACTGATGAACTCATCTTTAAAAAACCATAAAACGTCCTTTTTACTCTAGATACAAAGATTTGTGTTTAAAGTCCATTTTAAAGGAAAAGTGATGTAAATTGTTGCCCATTTTAGGAAGACTTGCAGATCAGCATAGTTCTACTGCCTGACATAAAGCTTGTTAGATATAAATGAGAGCTTCTGGACAAATGGACATCATAATTAAATCATGTAAAGTCAAATACACACTGCCATTATAATTATTTAAACTAATGGTGTTTAGTTCTATTCAATCCAAATTTATCATGCCATGATAAATGGAAGCAATAACTCTTGACAGCTGTTGTGGTCTGATATCTTATTTTTGAAGCCAAAAGCACCTTAAAAATTATGAGTCTAACCTGAAGAGGAATGTTTTTCATATTAGTATTTATTTAATATTTCATATCCTTAGCCAAATGATAAATCAATAAATGGAAACTGATATACGTATTCTTAGATCCTTTTGGATCTCAGAGATTCTCAAAATCAAAGTCTTTCTTTAGTGCTAGAAAGGAAAAACAGGTTGGGGGGAAATGCAATTATGCATATTTGCTTTAAAAATTGCTTCTCCAAGCTTTTCGTTGAAAAGTGCTTAACGCCTAGTGCTAAGAAAGGTTTGTGACCTAGAGAAAGATAGAGATGAAGGTGAGAACAGTTACTGTGGGCCTTGATATCTGACATTGTGGAAGCCAGTTGAAGCATTTGTTAAAAGGCATTAAGACTGGAATAGAGACAACATAAGTGAGTCTGATTGTTCCTCCCTTGGAAAGGGGCCAGAAGGAAGAGAAGATTGGAAGAAAGAAACGATCCAGGAAAAAAATGTTGTCACAAAACCAATGCACAAATTCCACTGAATTTTCCAACTCCTGGTATAGATTTGGTCTAGTTTGTTAGGCACCAACATGACTCATGACTATTGCTCTTTTGCTACAGCACAAAGAGTACTATTTTATTTCTTGATGGTCTGTTAAGAAATTAGATATCTTTAACTCTTCACGGTTGTAAATTCAAGTAATTTAGGAAGTTCAGAGCCTTTGGTAGTTATCAGGTCAAATCCTTCTCTTTAACTGATAAGGAAATAAAAAACAAAATTGGCCACATGTTTTTACACTCCAAAATTTATAAAAACAAACATATCATATTTTATTATTGTTATTATCATTATTATTTTGGTTACAGTAAAGAATCAGTATGTCATGGTGGTTCCAAATTCAGGTCCTTCTGTCAGATAGATCTAGGTAACGATCTAGCTCTGCCACATACTCTACTGGTGTAACTTTAAACAAACAGCACTCATTTTACTAATCAATAGAAAAAGCACCAGCAAAATACATACCTCTATGGAGTCAGTATGGATAGTTTATGAGATAATGCATGTAATGATAGTCCATTGCCTGGTATATATTTAAATAGTATGTGCTTGCTGCTAGCCATTGAGATATTTTAATTCTATATATAGAAATTCCTGAAATACATTTAAAATGCCAGTGCTTGTTTGATCATCCTTTTGTTCTTGTGAAAGTATCCTACTATGGTAGCAAACATAGCTTCATTACAAGATGGATAATATTTTAGTAAATTGATCTCTAGCTACTGCCTAAGAACACAGTATACATAGTAAATTATCTACTTAAATGAGACTTTATCTTAAACAAATTATTGATTTTAGATTACTTAATTCTACCACAAATTTATCCAAATGCATACAATAAGTACATAAAACAAGAAAATGTTTGCCATCCTTTTAAAAAAATGACCACGTTATGGGCACAATGCCACACAAATGTATAAATGACCATGAAGAAAAAAAGTTGAATGAAAAAGTATTTTTCTGGCCCTGGCCGGTTGGCTCAGTGGTGGAGCATCGGCCTGGCGTGCGGAAGTCCCGGGTTCGATTCCTGGCTGGGGCACACAGGAAAAGCGCCCATCTGCTTCTCCACCCCTCCCCCTCTCCTTCCTCTGTCTCTCTCTTCCTCTCCCACAGCCGAGGCTCCACTGGAGCAAAGATGGCCCGGGCGCTGGGGATGGCTCCTTGGCCTCTGCCTCAGGCACTAGAGTGGCTCTGGTCGCAACATAGCGACGCCCAGGATGGGCAGAGTGTCGCCCCCTGGTAGGCAGAGCGTCGCCCCTGGTGGGCGTGCGGGGTGGATCCCCGTCGGGCGCATGCCGGAGTCTGTTTGACTGTCTCTCCCCGTTTCCAGCTTCAGAAAAATACAAAAATAAATAAATAAATAAATAAGAAAAAGTATTTTTCTAAACTGAAGAAATTTAGATGTAATATTTTAAGACAATGAACATGAGAATAATTTTACAAAACAAAGCATCAAAACACTATACCTGCCCTGGCCGGTTTGCTCAGTGGTAGTGCGTCGGCCTGGCGTGCAGAAGTCCCGGGTTCGATTCTGGGCAGGGCACATAGGAGAAGCACCCATTTGCTCCAGCTTCAGAAAACAAAACAAAACAAAACAAAACAAAAAAACACTATACCTGTCAAGTTCCTCCTGAAGGTTTTAGCAATAGTCATATTCATTTTATAGGAAAATACTGCTTTTTCTCTAATGAGCACTCTTATTACAAAGCTTTCTCAGTCTTTCTTAATGATTAAAGTTTACTAGCATAGAAAAATGCAATGAGAATCTTATGTTAACAAGAATTCCTGAATTTTCAAAGCAAATGCCAGTTTATCAGAAATAAACCTATCAAAGGACATTATAGTGTAGACTATTGAGTTTCAGAATAAGAGTATGTAGCACATGACTGATATTCATTAAAATAGAACCTATAAAAAGACCCACATCACTTAAAATTTGAATATATAATCTACAAATTTTCTCTTGAATTTTGGCCAAATAGCTGCACATTCCTAAATTATATGCAGACTATTCCTGAAAAATAACTTGTGTATGAATACAGTTATGAAAACAAGATACCAGTATTTTATGGCTTAATGCTAAAACACTTCTTAACATTTGTGCCATACCTTACTCTACCAATTTAGTGTATTCCTACAGATTTGTGGGTATACTGCATCATTATAATTTCAGAGAAGTATTTCTTTTATTTTTGACTGATCTTTAGTTAGTAGTGGCTTAACACATTAGTTTCAAGAGACTTTGTTCTCCATCTCCCTTAAGCAGCCAACAATCAAAAAAGATTTATATGCACATGGGAAATATGCTATTGAAAAAACTGTTGGATAATTTTATATAAGAATCCCTTTGTAATTGAATTATCACCCTTATAATTTTTTCTGTGGTAGTTTTGATTTTTACATTTTCCTAAGATAAGGTTCATAGATATAAAACTGCAAGTGGTGTTTCTAACCAACCCAGATATACGATCATTCATCCATTACATCATATGACTTTCCCTTGTCTATCAATGAAAACTAATGTCCCCATTGTGACCTTTTGCCTCCTCTGAGGAAATACTAAATTTTATTCACCAGCTTCAGAATCAGCGGTATTTCATTTAAATCTAATTCTTTGAAAATTGATGTGTTAGGATAGAATATTTGAGTACCCAGAATAACTCATGTTTCATTTTGACAAAAGTTTATATTCATAAGGGAGACACTTTGAAGGCCATTATACTATGTATTTGCTTCGGTTTTGTTGAAATGTAACCTAATGCAATGACTGCCCATGGAGTCATCTGTTTTTTTCATGGCTATAACTGTGATGTGAGTTCTTCTTATTTCCACCTTTAAAGAGAATATTTTGAATTTGATTCTTCCGGAATTTATATGACCTTTTTATTACATCATGCTGCTGACCACTTCTGTTTTCTTAATATATTTATATGTATTTAATAATTATTTTCTTTTTAATATCAAAGTATACATAATAAAGTTTGATTTGCTACTTTATGAATGCCAAATAAAACCAATACATAGACTATCTAGAAGGTTTTAAAACCTGAGTTTCAGAGCAAACTCTCTCTTTTTTTCTTTCTTTATTGAATTTATCAGGGTGACACTGGTTAACATTAATTATACAGGTTACAGGTGCCCAGTTTTGCAACACATCTCTGTACACGATATTGCGTGTTCACCCCCGAAGTTGTCTTTGTCCCTCACAGTCTGTCCCTCTTATACCCTCCTCCACCTTACCCCCAGTCCCAGAATTCACCACACTGTTGTCTGTATCCATAAGTTTTGGGGTATTTCTTGTCCCTTTTTGCTCTGTCCCTCCACTTCCCTCACCAGCCCCTCCCCCACAGCCATCAACCTGCTCTCTATGTTTGAGTCTCTCTATTTTTCACAGTAAACCCTCTTGAAGAAGCCTCTTTTCCAGTTCCCTACATACAAGCCCAATGTTACTTTCTCAGAAACACTAAGGATTTTTTTTAATTTAGCAGTTAAAATTTATAAGATCTACTTATTACATATATCATCCAATTGAATAATAAAAAAAACCTTGATGAACAATTTTATTTTACAAAATTCATCAATATTGAAATAACTCTTTGGTGAATGATCTGGTCAGAGGGGACTTTCCTACTTCTGGTCCACAACAATCATGAGAGAACGTCTTAAGTTCCTTAGGGTTCCAGGAGAGTCAGAAATTTCCTCTCCCCTCACTCATCCGAAATGGTCTTCTCTTCAAAGTTATATGCAGGCTGCAAGTGCTGTCACTCTCAGAGAAATTTTGTTTGTAATTTAGTAAAAGCAGGGCACTGACCTCAGATTTTCCTGCTAAAGATTGTGTTTATAGAAACTTGAGAGCTATTTGAGTATAAAGAGACTAAAGGAAAGTGCATTGTTCCTCTAGAAAAATTAATACAAATTCACCCTGTCAGGTCAAGCCCTTGCTAGAAATAGGATACTTAGAACATGAGATTACCCCAACTATTCAGTAAGAACTCATTGCATGAAATAGTTTAAGAAAAGTCTAATAAACGTGGTGTTTTTTTCTCTTTTTAAAGGAGAAAGTATAGTTTTCCTGAGGAACATATATTTCTAATTTGATGTCAGTTATCTTGGCAACATTAAGACTTTTAATTCATTGATTACATTTTAATGCTTTCTGAATAATGTACCTAATTTTAGCTAAAGTTATTTAGAATGCAATTAGACTATTATGCTTATTATACACAACCAGTTTATAAGTAGCATGAATATTCACTTCAGAATTTTATGTCACATATCATATTTATAAAGATATTATTTTTCAAAGATTTTTATTACATATATATGTAATGTGTGATGTTTATATTTCTGGAAAATAAAACCCTTTCTCTATTTCTTGTGAATAATGTATTTTCACTTCAATGCAGTTTATTAGAATTTGCTACTAATTAGAGAGTAGAAGTAACATGTCTATATACTGTAATGGAAAGTAAATAAAATAAGTGAATCTTATCTTAGATAAATACATGTTCTATCAGCTTCAGGTGAAGTTAGTGTTACAGAGAGCATCAGTTACTATGTACAAAGGAAATGTTAAATCAAGAGAGAATTCTACCATTGACAGATTCCAGGAAAGACAGACCTTTGTTTTCTTTCAGCCACTATGTATGTGCATGAAATAAAACAGAAAATTGAAGAAAGTAGATAAACAATTTAGAAGGAAAATACTGCAAAAACTATTTATTTTGTCTCAAATAGATAGTTATTTTAAGCAAAAGTTAACTTGGTGAATTTTTTTTGGGGGGGGGAGGTATCCACTTTTTGTGCCTAGACAGCTTACACTTAACGAATCACAAATTCTGATATTTCGTTGTTAGGGTTCTAATCACAAGTGACAAATAGCTTAAAAGGCAAAGGCAGGAGTGGTGTTCGCCTCAAGGATGACTGAGATTGTATTAGAATTTTCTCTGGTTTTCCTTTGTTTCTCCATGCATTTCATCATATTTTATAGAGGTGGAGTATGACAGAGGGCTGGGGGAGCATACATGGGAAGGGCAGTGATTTGCTCAATTCTTCTAACCCTGAGGAAAAATGGAATTTGGAACTCTAGCTCGAATTGGACATTCCTTCAGGTGGAATCCTGGTTGGCTTATTTTAGGTTACAGATCTAAATTTTGAACATACTACTATGCCATCAAAAGTGAAACCTCTTGACTCAGTAGCTATTTTCTGCTCTTTCTCCTGTGGTGAGGAAACCTGTATATCTGTGTAAGTATATAAATGTGTATGGTTGGATGTAGATTGTACCAGACAAAGGTGGAAAGGAGTAGTAGTTATTACAGCAGCCATGTTTTCATATTCAATATTTGTTTTCTTTAAAGTCCACATCTTATTAATTTAGCTGCCATCATTATGTTTCTTTATTATCTTATGGGGACAGAGTTAACCTTTAAGTACAGTCTCTCTCAGACTAAAAACTCTTCCTCAACCAATACTGACATTCTCTCTTTATCTAAAGTGTATGCTTCTCAGCTCTACCTGTATGCGTCTCATCTCTGTTTCTCTACATTATCTCTCAACTTTGAACCTAATGTCAACTGCAAACCAAATGTCAGATTCTCAGCTTTTAAATACATTTTAATGTCAAAGTTAGGTTCCTAAAAAGATTGATATGCTACAGCATAAGTTGTAAAGTCAAGCTCATATAAATGAGTAAACTAAGTCCAGGTACAATGCAAGAAAGAATGATAGGGACCATGATGAAGTGGCAAACATATGTCCTACTTAAAGAAATCCAGATGGACTAAGAAAAGGATGGACTATAGGAACCATGGTTATCCTTGCCTTATTAATTTGACTTTCTTGACTTCACTCCCACTAGGCAAAATTAAAATAGTATTTCTCAAGTGCTAGCAAGTCTCTTTTTTACACTGATTAGAGCGTGTCTGTCATCATTTAGTGAACATATCATGTGTGTCAAAATTTTCTTACTACAGTTGGAACTTTTAAAAGATGGACTACAGTGCTTTCATCTTTACAACTTAATATGTAGGTCAATACCTGATACACAGAAATACATAAATGAACAAATTGTGAAGCATTCACTCAGCTTTAATATTCATAAATAAAAAACAACATTTATAACATCATTTTCAGTAGCTGTATGCTATAGAGTAACAGAATAAACCACACTAAAACTGTCGGTTTTGATTTAACTGCTGGGTATGATTGAAGATTCTCCTTCATGGATGAAGGAAACAGATAAAGAAGGGCCCGGGAGACTGGCCGAGCTATGAAGATCTAACCTAGAATCTTGGCAATAAATCAAATCTAGATCAAATGGCTATTGAAAGTCAAAAAAGGAGTAGATTGAGAATGGAGAAATAAATAGAGGTTAAAAGAACAGTTATGCATCACAGTTCAGCCAGGAAACTGGTCAAGGTTAGTGAATTAACTGCCACCTTGGGCTCAGAGAAGATCTCTAAAGTTTAGTCATGTAGACTTCACATTCATTCTTAATGGTTCAGAATGAGAAATAGGTTCACTCGTTTCCTTTACTACTTCATTCTTGAGTGTCTAGTAAGCACAAGGTCTGCTAAACGCTACATAGATGATAGATAGACAGATAGATAGATAGATAGATAGATAGATAGATAGATAGATAGATAGATAGATAATAGATAGATAGCTGTCTACAAAGGCTTCATATCATAATCTTGGTTAACCTCAGGGATAATTCTTTTTCCTCAAGAAGAGGCCAAAACTTTCTGTTCTTGTTTATAGTTTCAGCCATGAGTGAATGTCAGGTTTCATTCAAATAAGCTCTTTTAATCAACCAGGAAGTCAAGGCACTGTAGGTGCAGCTTTCCTTGATTAATGATCATTATCTCTCTTTGCTCTTGGAGTGTCTTACATTTACAGGGCATTCTCATGTTTTCTCATTTCATTTATTCAACAGTCTATAATATTTGTATTCTACTTCCATTTTTCAGACTGTGACTGAAGTTATATGCTGAACTTCCTGTGACATTTTTGTACACTAGTGTTTTGATTATTGTTTTTTCTCCACTCTTTTTTTAAATTCTAATTCTGAGCAATGCTCTTTTATATCTGTGACCCTTCTGTAATATTTAGAATGATCTCATCCTTATTGACTACTTCATTTTTGTTTTATCTCACTGTGAACTAATTCTGTTTTATCACAGAGAGTATCTAGTAATGATACAGTGGAATATAAACTTGCCCTTGAAATGTTTATCAAGGTTTGTTTCCCCTATCTTGTTGCATGTCTCCTGGATCTGCTTCTATTCATCTTTGCCTCCTATTTTCCCATTCCCATCTTTTTATACTTCTCTATTAAGTACATTTTAGCAGACAGTTCTTTTCTTCCACTGATCTTCAAGCATAAAATTTCCTTTCAAGGCACTTAAGAAAATGGAAGTACTTAGAACATTCATGAGCAGAATGTTTCATGAGCTGAAAAGTTAATGTGAGAAAAGCCGATAGAAGAGTTGGCTAGTTCATCAGTTTTTACTCTTAAAAAGTAGTAAGTTGTAGTCCTTTCTTAAATAGCAAGCAGAAAACAAGTGGTCTCATTTCACTTCTTAAAATAGACAAAGTGAAACTAATAATTGACTTATCAATTCACTGTGACTATTAATTCCCTGCACACAAGTTCGCTTTTGTTAAATTAAGATTCACATTTTCTCTCTGAATATAATTATCTGACTATATATAGGTAAGCAACTTAAAGCCAGCTAATGATTGTTTAAGAACTTAAACTTAAAATTATGTAGATAAAAGTAAATTATGCATTTAGAAAATCTGTGACAATTGGATCAAGATTAATGTTAACCCACAAGTTAAATTGGACTTATGGTATTTTTATGACACTTACAATGTATCTTGCACATGACTTGTAAATATATGTTAACATTAAAAACTTGGTAAGGTTTTCATAGAAATAGAAACACTTTTATAAAGTACAAGTGTGCTGTATTAACTTAATAAAAAATGTGCAGTTTTTCTATGGGCTATTTTCTAAGTCAAAGCAACATAAATCCTAATATGAAAAAACCCACCAATTGTGAAAATGATTATAAGAATGGAAGTAGAATAGTAACTAAGTGAATACTCTATTTTAAATTTCTATGTCTAAAAGAACCTGTATTAATTTATATTATTTTCACAATATAATAATACTGAAAAGAAGATGAAAATGGACTTTATTCAAGCTTATGAGAATAGTTTCTCAATGGGGGTAAAAAGACTCATATTCTTAAAGTTTATTGATATAATCATTAATTTTTAATTGCAAAAGCCCATTTTATATTCAGTTTGGTAATTCAGAACACATGTATTTTAATTATTTTAATATTTCAAGTTGACACTTTTATTTTTAGCTTTTTTCCCTCAAAATAAAGAGATGCTAGCCATCAGTAGTATACTGATACAATTCTTTGTGTCAGTCTTGTCACCACCTAAGTGAGAATCTCAGTGGCCTGAGTAACCTCATCTCCAGCTGTCTGTGGCAATGGTTTTTAACTATGAATGGACTTCATAAACACCTGTAGAACTTTTACAATACACACACAGTTTCTAGCTCCCCTGCCTCTCCTCACACCTGAAATTTCAATTTATTAGACCTGGAATGAAGGCTGAGAATCACTGTTCTCTATCCTGTTGGGACCTTTAAGGTCTGAAAACAGAAAATTTTTAAAGTCATATATCTATAGATATACATCTATACTGATGTGTACAACTGTATAACTTCTGACCTGGTGGGTCTGAAGTTTTCTTAGTCATAATCATGATCTCTATATTTTCTGGAGCTTTTGCTATGTATGTGAGGGAGCTAATGGGTACAGACACATCTGGGTTATCTCATCAGTCAGGCTGTTATTGTCAAGAAAGTGAGACTGTGTAAAACTCAGACACAGACAGTACAAATGAGATCTGAAAACCTTTCAAAGTGGAGCTGTACTGGGGGATGAACATGGAAAAAAGAAAGCCCTTCTCAAAGTATAGTGGAAATTCAGCAGCAATTTGAGGCACTTGCTTTATTAAAAATTTAACTTGGTATTTTTATTAGTTTCCAAGGCTGCTGTAACAAATTACTACAAACTTGATGGCTTAAAACAACCAAAATGCATTATCTCTCAGTTCTGGAGGTCAGAAGGCTGCAATAAAGAACTGCACTGCTTCTAAAGGCTCTGGGGCAGAATTTTTGCCTCTTATAAAATTTGGAGACTGTCAGCATTTCTTGACATGTGGTCTGTTTCTGAGGTCAAAAATGCCCTTATTCTCTTCTGTGTGTGTGCGTGCACATATGTATGCATGTGTGCATATGTGTGTGTTTTTCTTCTGTCTCAGGTCTCTTTCTGCCTTCTCTTTCTAAAACATTCGCCATAGGATTTAGGCTCATTTGGGGTCTACATGAAAAATCGAGGATGATCTCATCTCAAGAGCCTTAATTTAATTACATCTGCAAAACTTTTTTTCCAAATAAGATGACCATCACAAGTTCCAGAGATTATGGCATGGACAACAAGTTTTTGAGGGCCACCATTGAGCCCACTACAATATCTGTCACATGTTTAACTATATCCACAAACCTGTAATATTGAGTAAAAGTTCACAGGATGAATGAACAGTAAACTTTCTACAAGAGTTCTCATTCAATAATTACCAGAGCCTTTTGCCATGTGTGTACACTCAGCACACATATATTTGTGAACACGTGTGAATATTGTGTTTTGTGGACTTTTTTACCTGAGGGGTACTTTTACCAGGTAGCCCTTGAGATCACCAGTGTGGAAAGACATCATTAGAAGTTGTCCACAATGAAAGAGTTTTTTTTTTGTTTTTTTTTGTTTGTTTTTTTTCTTTTTTCATTTTTCTGAAGCTGGAAACAGGGAGAGACAGTCAGACAGACTCCCGCATGCGCCCGACCGGGATCCACCCGGCACGCCCACCAGGGGCAACGCTCTGCCCACCAGGGGGCGATGCTCTGCCCATCCTGGGCGTCGCCATGTTGCGACCAGAGCCACTCTAGCGCCTGGGGCAGAGGCCACAGAGCCATCCCCAGCGCCCGGGCCATCTTTGCTCCAATGGAGCCTTGGCTGCGGGAGGGGAAGAGAGAGACAGAGAGGAAAGCGCGGCGGAGGGGTGGAGAAGCAAATGGGCGCTTCTCCTGTGTGCCCTGGCCGGGAGAAAGAGTTTTAAAGTACTCAATTAATGAAGGAAAGGGAGGCATTCCTTTAAACTTTTTTCAAGAAGAAAAACATGATAGTGCTGGTAGCTCTGAGAAAGCAAAGAAAGTTAGACCTTTACTGTTCAGAAGTGAATTCATCAATATTCAGTTATTATTTTACATTTAGCAAAATTTGACTCACCTGTAAGAATGTCTGCTCATAAGTATATTGGTGATTATATCTACTAATAGAAAGTGGTATATTGTTCCCAAAGACTTCACAAATAAAACATTAGGAATAATACGTTTTTCTCCATTTGTAACCATAACTCTTTAAAACTAGGAAGATGATCACTTATATTGATTGTCTAGTGTTCTAAGTATTAGGATTCACGAGCAGATTCATATTATTAAAGGCTTTTAAAGCACTAGTAATAAATAGTTCATTTACTCAACCACTTGTTGAATGTTCATCATATGTCTAGCATAGTGTTAGGCAAATTAAAAAGGAAAATCAGAAAGAACATACTGTTTGAGTTTAGAGAAGAAGAGTTGATTTCAAAGCAGGATCAAGGAAGACCTCACTGTGAAAATGTTATATGAACTCTACCTTAGTTAAGAAGAAAAATTTAGTCCAATGAAGATGAAGTAGAAAGACACTGCTGAAATACCAGTTTTAGGAGAAGCAGAGGGGAAGAAACATGTTGGCTTTGGGAGTATTTCAGCCAACTGAAGCAGTGCAGCCAACTGACCTGATGAAAAAGAGCAGTGCCAGAAAAAGGATTAATAGATATATTTTTACCAAAGTGATACCTAACCCTACTGGAGATCTATTTTTTTTTAAAAAAAAAAAGAGGGAAAGAATAGAACCCATAAGTAAGGTAGCCTCATAGTAGACGATCGAGTGAATGAGAGAAAAAAGAAGCAGAAGCCAGAGAACCAAGTGGGAAACTGTCTAGGTGAGAAATGATAGATTAGGACCTGGAAAAGCTCAAATCTGAGGGGCAGGGGTCAGCCTTCAGAGAAAAATCAAAAGCGTAAGTCTTATTGATTTATCAACTAATAGGAAGTAAAATTGACAAAGACAGGAGTCAAAGAACATGGATGTTAATTAGGACTTACTGGGAGGAAGGGGATGCCAGTAATAATAATAAGAACAAGAGAAGCAATATTTTTGGGGAAATACATTGAGTCAAACTCTGATTACAGGACTGTGGTACATTTTGGCCAGTCTATCCCAGTTGGAAATGTGAACATAGCATGAATGACAAACATGGTGGCATTGGCTGCCCAAGCATTTGAGAGAATCATCTGGAGAGAAAGTCAAACTATATTAGACTGAGAGATAAATTTTTTTTCTCACTCTGTCTCAGAGATTATTTTCGTAATAATTGAGTATACTAATTTCTGAATGTTTTGTTTTCCTCTTGAGGACAAGAGTTAGGTATTATTTATCTGTGAGTAACAAATATATTGTGTTCAATAAGTTCTTGTTTAATGACTGAAATTTAGTTGCAATGTTTCTGGGATTATCTTGTTTTTTCCAAGTTGTTTTATATTTGCTAATGTGTCCGGATAAAACACTTTTTTGGAGTTTTGCTACCATCATATAATTGTATAATATATTTCAAGTTTCCAAGTACCTTTTAATTTTTTTAATTATTTTAAAATCATAATAATTTGTAACTAAGAAAACTGCTCATTTTACAATTGAGTTATATTCATTCAAACTTACTCATCCACAAATATATATTATCAGATTAATATTTTAGCAGAGACATAATGAATTATGTCTTGTCTTTTCACCACTATTTTTTTTCTTTTCCTTCTGTCCAGGAAATAAAGGTACTATTTATAAGTTATTAAAATATTTAGAAACTGAATAATTTAGACAAAATTTTATGTAACTGGGGATATGGTAGGGAACAAAAAGAGATAATTGAGTCCATTTTTTAACAATTTCTTTAAAATACACAGACAAATATTTGATTAGTATTAATTTGGCACTATATCTATTTACTTTTGAATTCTTGTGACCTGCTTACCACTTCTAGGTTTTGTACAGTTTTCTTCATCCTTTGTCTATCTTTCCATGCTGTATTGATTTCTGAGTATCTGAGGGACTTCTATTTTCCAGCTCATTTAAGTGCATTTCATCCTGCTGTGTTGGTCATCAGCAAGTCATGAGAAACGGTACACAAATGGCCATGTAATGCGATGTGATTTGAAACAAAAGGGAATTGCACTGGTCTATAGGCACTAGGGTTTTTATCCTGGGTTGTTCAATGTACCTATTGTAATAAGTAAAGAGTTATCAATTTTTTTTTTACACGAAAGTAATGAGAATTCTAGATTTCATTTAGAGCAGTGGCTCTAAAACATTTAGATTTCAGAAACCAGCTGAATTATTTGAAGAAAGAAAGGAAGAAGGGAAGGAAGGAAGGAAGGAAGGAAGGAAGGAAGGAAGGAAGGAAGGAAGGAAGGAAGGAAAGGAAGAAGGGGGAAGGGAGGAAGGAGGGAGGTAGGAGAGGGACAGAGGAAGGGAAAGAGGGAGAGACAGAGAGAGGGAGGGAGTAGAAGCCTTAATAAAGTTGGTGATTTATTTAGTTTTCTAAATGATACTATTTTTAAAAAATAAAGAAACATCTACAATCAATGTAATTTATACTTTATTTAAAAGGCAATTTAAAATCCAAAACTTCAAGGTTTCTCTGAAAAAAAAATGCCAGTCATTAGAATAGAGCACAATTTTATGTTTATTTTAAAAGCTCACTGTATTGTCTTCTCTGCCCACCCCCAATTCTATATCTAAGGGTACCTCAAGACTCTTAGTGATCATGTCCTATCTCTAGGAAAGACTATAATCATAATACCTTTCTTTTTTCCTTCCATACTAAAATAAAACATTTGTAGGTGAAAATGACTTAAAGTGTGCAATTACATTTCTCTGGTTTATTTGGGAACCAACAGTCCTCATTAATATGTATTTACATATTCTTTTACAATACAAGGGAAGCTATTGTCATCAAATTTATATATGGAGTCATGTTGTGAAAGCCATCTTATAAAAAATCTAAACATCTCCTTTCTGCTCCCACACGCAGTGTTACCCCAATTCCTAGAGGCAACCACCTGCAACTGTCACAGCCGACTTTGGTGTTTTCTTCCATGTCTTTAATAATATGCCTGTACTATAACTTTCTTAGTTCTCTGTTACTTTATTGAAATTGACTTATTGATTTTACCTATTGAATTGCCATTACTGTAGATGAAGTTTATGGTTCTCTTTCAAATTCTCACTCTTACTACACAATTGTGTGTCTCCTGTCTGAGCATTCATTTGTATAGTCATTTTGTCTTCATCCCATCTACCAGTTGCTTGTGACTATGCCTAATGAAAGCCAAATCACTGAGTATAGTAATTTTCCATGTTGTTCTTGTTTTGCTTTATTTTCTGGGAGATTTCGTAAATCTCATATCTTTTCAACTCTTACTATCTTTTCCTTTTCAAATACAGATTTTAGTAGTGTTTTCCTGTAAACATATATACAGTGTGTCCGTAAAGTCATGGTGCACTTTTGACCAGTCACAGGAAAGCAACAAAAGATGAAAGAAATGTGAAATCTGCACCAAATAAAAGAAAAACTCTCCCAGTTTCATACCTATTCAGTGCAGTTCGATGTGGGCTCCATTTGTTGCCCTACACACATCCAAACAATAGTGAAGTTCTTGCCACACACGGGTAAGGACATCTGGTGTAACAGAGTGAATAACGTCTGTGATTCTCTGTTTTAAGTAATTAATGTCGTAGCGCTTCGTTATAAACGCACCGATATCCACGTTGCACTTTGGTCACGGATTCAAATTTAGCGAGTCCACAGAACACACTGAACTTTCCTCTGTACCGTCCACATCTCGACTGGCATAGCCGTGAGCTGCTCCGCTGTATACACAGTGTTACATCATCTGTTAATGCACACATGCTGCCACATCATCCTACAGAAACTGGGAGGGTTTTCTTTTTATTTGGTGAAGATTTCACATACATTTCTATCGTCTTTTGTTGCTTTTCTGTGACTGGTCAAAAGTGCATGACTTTACGGACACACTGTATTTCTTCTCTAGCAGCCTGTTCTTGTCATATGGAAGCAATATCATCTCTCTGAGGGCATTTAAGTTAGTTTTGTTGTTGTCGTTGTTTTATTTTAGGGCGAGTGATATTCTCTCCACATAATTTTTATTCTCCTTAAGTTCCTTCTGTCTGCATGTTTGGGTCCCCTTCATATTCAAGATTTCCCTTAATTTTTGTGGTCCTTTGTTGTCTACTCATCATGTCGTGTAGGAATAAAATGATGACTGGCAACTTTTTACAGCCTGTTGAGACTGGGCTCCATGGGTCAAATAGCTGGCTAGTTGGGAAACACCTGCTGTTAGCATCTTTGGGTCTTTTGTTTTGCATTGGTAACTTTCACAGAGAGGAATCCTTCAATATTGTGCATATCTTTCTGCTTCTGAGAAATGAGTGGAAAAGAATTGTCTATTTAACATTAAAGCACACCTTCAGCTGTGCACAGACTAGTACCCCCCTCCAGAGAATAAACTTCTAGTCTGCCACTATGGAAAAGGAAATCAATACCTAATTGATTCTTAAGCTTTTTAAACAGTCTTCTTATTTTTGCCCCATTCTCATTGTTCCTTTCATAGATATCTAGTATCACCCATTCCTTAGCCTTTGGGGCTTCTGTATTAGTAATCATGTTGTTTCTTGGCATCAACTTTCGTCAGGTTAAGGTTCAACTTTTTCAGGTCTTCCAACTGAGTTAATACTTGTTCATTAACTATCAATCAAAATTTTGTTGTCGTAGTTCATTCCCCTGTTTCCCTTTTCATTACAAGTTTATGCCTAATTTAAAAGTCCTTTATTTATATTTCCATGTCTTCTCTGAAGGGTGAAAAAGGCTTTATATTTTTATGTAAAATCTGCCAGCATTACCTGATAGTCTGCATGTGACTTTAGGAAATTGGTTCTTGACATTTTCTAAAATGATGACATAAAATAAGCTGTCAAGATGTCTTTATAGAGGATTTATGAGCTTGTGCAATGATTGTAATACTCTCTATTAGCTAATCTGACACAACTCTAAATTAAAATGAACTCAGTCATGTTTGCTATTGTTGAAATACTTAGAACAATGTGAGTGACGGTCATTTTTAATTAGTCTGTGGATAATTGCAGCCATGTACCTCAATCCCATTAGTGGCCACTTTTTAACATCCATGACATGAAAGTATTAAAAGAACTCTTTTTTATTTATTTTTTTTATTTGATAATATGGTGGAGAAGATCAACTATGCTCTGTAAGTCAGAATTATAAATAGTATAATTTTATTTGGCTTAACATTTTCACATCTTTTTTGCTTAACAGTCTACTGTGAAACTGAACTTATAAGTGTCATGTAAGATTTCTTAAGCATCACTAGTCATATCTAAAATTCATCTTGTACAGTGATTTATCCTCATTTCAGAAAAACCCATACACTAGGTATAATAAGCAACTATTCTTCTTTTTTATCTTTTAATATATATTCTGGATGGTGAAATCAAAACAGAACCTGTTGTGTTATCTCTTTAGAACCCACATACCTTCTATATACTTGGGGAACATGTATCCTGAAACTAGCTATAAATGGATTCTACTAAGTTCTGCTTTTTCTCAATCATCTTATCCTGTCAGAGAGGAGACTTTTCTCTTCCTCTTTAATTTTTCAACTATAAAGATTTAATTTCAGCATGTAAATTCAATATTATCCTTTATTACTGAAGCTAGAGATTTCCTGGTATTAATTCAGTTTTCACATTTATGGAGGGCCCATTGTGCCTGGCATGTACA
Organism: Saccopteryx bilineata; assembly: GCF_036850765.1. Lineage (NCBI taxonomy): Eukaryota > Metazoa > Chordata > Mammalia > Chiroptera > Emballonuridae > Saccopteryx > Saccopteryx bilineata. The sequence continues at coordinate 122,808,385 of NC_089502.1, read as the reverse complement.
TACAGGTGTCAGTCGGGGAGCATGTCACTCCAACAAGGGAAACTGATGTTTGTGTGTGGATGTATGTATGAAGGCTAATATAGTTTGAAGGATATAAATGGAGATCTTTAGGGCAGTGGTCTCCAACCATTTTTGGGCCACGGGCCGGTTTAATGTCAGAAAATATTTTCACGGACTGGACTTTAGAGTGGGATGGATAAATGTATCACATAACTGAGACAAGCGTCAAGAGTGAGTCTTAGATGGATGTAACAGAAGGAGTCTGGTCATTTTTAAAAAATAAAACATCATTCAGACTTAAATATAAATAAAACGGAAATAATGTAAATTATTTATTCTTTCCCTGTGGACCGGTACCAAATGGTCCATAGACCAGTACCGGTCCACGGCCCGGGGGTTGGGGACTACTGCTTTAGGGTATGTTGTGGGAGGGAGCTTTAAGGACATCATAAGTGGGAAGGCTATGTCTGCTCAGAGGCGCCAGACAAGGTCCTTTCAGGGAGGTAGCATTGGCTTTGAGACTCAAAGGATGAGTAATTTCTCCAGGTGGAGAAACTCACACTAGATCAAAAAGTAAAATCTGCAAAAGCTTGTAAGTGGCAATAAATCTGAGTGGCCATAGTAAGAAATGCCCTTGAGGGAGGAAGGGCCTTAAAGCTAAATAAGTCAGTTTAAAGATTAACAAACCATGGCTAGGCAGTTCCTTTGTCAGCTTCCTGAAACTGCTTGCAACATAAAGAAAAAAAAATCAGGATATGTAAATAGCTAGGACAAAGGGTCCAAAACTTCAACTCATGCCCCTTCTCCTCCCTGAGACAGGAGAAGCACATGGAGCTATAGACAAAGGAATCACGTGTCTAGTATACGAAAACTGTAAAGGTATATAAGATGCAAGAAAGCCAACTTTGGGCAGCTCGTGCCTTAATGCCTATTAGGTCACATTAATTCACCAGCTAATAAATCTTCTTCCACCAGCATGTTGTCTAAGCCTTTTATACCCTCGGGGAGTCGCTTGCTTTGCTCCTGCAACACCCTAAAATATAATTAATGAAAATTCAACTTTGAGTCAAACTATAACAATAATTAACATTGACAGAGTATTTCTTTGTGTCAGACACCATGCCAAGAACTTTCCTGAATGATCTCATTAAAAACAGAAACTATGCTGAGGTCGCCGGTTCGAAACTCTGGGCTTGCCTGGTCAAGGCACATATGGGAGTTGATGCTTCCAGCTCCTCCCCCCTGTCTCTCTCTCCTCTCTCTCTCTCTCTCTCTCTCCCTCTCTCTCTCCTCTCTAAAATGAATAAATAAATTAAAAATTAAAAAAATTGACTTTAAAAAAATAAATAAAAACAGAAACTATATTATCAATCACATTTTATAGATGGGAGCTCAAGATACAGATAAGTATCCAAAGTTGACATAGTTAATAGTAAAAATGAGACTTGAACCCAAGCAGTCTGATGCTAATACACATGATATTCCTTGGTATAGTAACAACAACTGATAGAAATATAATATATCCTATAAACTATAATTGTTCTTTAGCCTCCAGTTATATAACTTGAGGATATGGAGTACCCAAATAAACATCATAAGTAGGATTGTGGTTGGTGATTGTGGTAATGATGCTTAAACATCTCAAACTGGCAACCCCAGCATTTCAAGTAGATGCTTTAGCCATGGCCACTATAAAGCCAGTACCCGCGGCCACCATTATAGCTGCCTGGCCCATGCAGGTTTGCATTTGATACGAACAGACAGTAATGAAACAATGGAGCCAAGAACTGGTGGGTCATTAGCTTTAATCCTAGCTTGCACCTGGCGGGGAAGAAATACACACAGTGGGAAAACACTTCCCTTTCCATTTGGGTCTCCCAAAGCCACTGACTTATCCGAGTTTTCCTAGAATCAAAGGTTTATACCTCACCAGACTTATCCACCTCTGTTCCCTATCTCCTATCTCCTTCTCTCTGCACAAACTGGCTTCTCCTTCAGCACTCTACCATCTTGGCTGCTTCTCTTCACCTCTACATGACCTTTCTCTGCTCTCCTCTCTAATGCTAATTTCAGGAACTGAGAGAGAACAAGCTCCCGGTCTGCCCCATTTTATAGTGTAGAAATCAAAAATCTTTAATCCAATAGACAAGCAAGGAAGTCTCTGATACAAAGTCGCTTAGGGTGGGAAAGCCTTAGTCTTAAAACTAAGTCTTAGGATATAACAACCCTGCCTGCTTACAGCCTGTGCCCCATACCAATGCAAAGTATAAGCGAGCAAACTTATATAACATATTTACAAACTTATTTGACCAACAGCCACCATCACAGCTGCCTGGCCCATGCAGGTTCACATTTGATTCAGACAGATGGTAATGAAACAATGGAGCCAAGAACTAGTGGGTCATTATCTTTAATCCTAGCTCACACCTGGCGGGCTAGAAATACACACAGTGGGAAAACACTTCCCTTTCTATTCAGGGCTCCCAAAGCCACTGACTTATCTGAGTATTCCTAGAATCAAAGGTTTCTACCTCACCAGCTGTAAAGCCAGGAGACAGGGCCAGGGCCACTATCACAGCAGCCTTCTGGCCTATGCAGGTTTGCATTGGATTCGGACAGTTGGTAAAGAAACAACAGAGCCAAGAACTGCTGGGCCATAGTCTTTAATTCTAGCTTGCACCCGGCGGGCAAGTAAAAACACACACTGGGCTCCAAAACCCACTCACATTCAGTGCTCACAAAGCCACTGACTTATCCGACTTTCCTAGAATCAAAGGTTTCTAGCTCACCAGCCTTATTCTCCTCAGTTCCCCATCTCCTTTCTTATCCCAGATACAAACTCTACACAAACTGGCATCTCACTCAGCACTCCGCCATCTTGGCTGCTTCTCCTGGCCTCTTCCACGAGGCCTTTCTCTGCTTTCTGCTCTCTCTTCTAATGATAATCTCAGGAACCAAGAGCACAAACTCTGTTCTGCCCCCATTTTATATTGTAGCTTCACAACCTCTAATCCAATATACAAAATAGGGAAGTCTCTAGTAGAGTCACTTCTCTGAGGCATGATTGGATTGTACCACCCCACATCAAAAAGGGTGGGAAAGGCTTAATCCCAAAACCAAGCCCCAGGCTACAAGGATTCTCAACACACATTAATATGACCTGGGAGACGGCCTCCATCTTTAACAAAGTGAGCATAATACATTTTATCTGCCCAACACCAGCCTTATTCACCTCTGTTCCCCATTTCCTTCTCTCTGCACAACTCTGCACAAACTGGCTTCTCCTTCAGCACTCTGCCATTTTGGCTGCCTCTCTGCTGCAATGCTAATTTCAGAAACCAAGAGAGAGAGAGCCCTCAGGACTACCCCATTTTATAGTGTAGAAATCAAAACCTTTAAGCCAATATACAAATAAGGAAGTCTCTGATAGAAAGTCACTTCTCTGAGGCATAAATGAGATTTCTCATAACAGTGCACCACCCCCTATCATGCAATAGTCAAGGGTGTGGGGAAAAGCTTAATGTTGAGAAGATCTTAGTATTAAAAGGGTGGGAAAGGCTTAGTCTTAAAACTAAGCCTTTAGCTATAAGGACCCTGCCTGCTTACAGCCTGTCCCCCACACCCAATGCAAACTATAAGCGAGCAAACATATATATCATATTTACAAACTTATTTGACCCACAATAACCAAACCACTCCTTATATTTTAACCCTTTGAATAATAAGAACATTCATGTATATCCTTGTGCCTCCGACCATCCAGAGTATGATCAATTTATTTAAAAAATATGTAAGGCAAGATTTAAAAAAGAAAAATGTATGTTCTTCTTTGCTTTCATAAATTGGTTATCAGACAAACATGATTTTACGTTAATAAAACTGTAGCTGGAATTAATTTCATTTTTGAAAAAAAAACTCACTCTGGGGGTCAGCAAGCATGAAAAAAATCTCACTACTCAAAGGGTTAATAGAAGACTTCACTATAGATGGCAATGTTTATTTTCAAAGTAGAAATAAACAAAATCTATTCTGGTAAACTTAAAGCCCTAGTAGTCAAGTGGTTAACTTATGAAATACCTTTCGCTATGGATAAAAATTTAAAGCTAGTTGAAGACTTAGAACAGGATTTCTCAATCTTGACAGTGTTGACATTTTGGGTTAAATAATTCTTTGTTATGTGTGTAAGACGGGTGTACAGGAGGGTATGTAGCTGAATTTATGGCACCTACTTACTAGATGCTAGTAGCACTCACCCAGTTGTGACAACCAAAAACACCTCCAGCCTGACCAGGCAGTGGCGCAGTGGATAGAGCATCAGACTGGGATACAGAGGACTCAGGTTCAAGACCCTGAGGTTGCCAGCTTGAGTGTGAGCTCATCTGGTTTGAGCAAAACTCACCAGCTTGAACCCAAGGTTGCTGGCTTGAGCAAGGGGTTACTCAGTCTGCTGTAGCCCCATGGTCAAGGCACATATGAGAAAGCAATCAATGAACAATTAAGGTGTCACAAAAACACCTCCAGACATTGCTAGATATCTCCTGTAGAGTACCAAAGCTCCTACTACTCAACTTAGAATCCACTGCTTTAGAAAAGTCAAGTGTGGTCTCCTCAACTTTACACAAGAAGAAAAGTACTGTAACAAAGGTCACACTGACAAATAGAATTTTAATAGATCTCAGTTTCCCTAATCCCAAACCCGTCTTTCACACATGAAAACCTGCCTAAGGCAGTGTCTTCTATTTAAAGCAATGTCTTCAGAACAAATAGTTTAAAAAGTGCTCACATCCTTAACAGTTCAGTAACATAGGTCACAGGTGGTATAAACTCAATGTTATCAGTGAAAATGCACAATGAGAAAGGTTGTGATTAGTCCAAGGTCACATACTTAGGAGGGAAAAGAGTCTGGACACAAGACTTCAGATAACAGCTCTGTTACCCTTCAAAATGGACGTTTGCTTGAGTTGGTTGGGGTGTGGAAGGAGCAACAGAAGAGTTCTTCAAAAACATTTCTATGTCATGGTTTTCATTTTTAAAAGAATTATAGCAATAACCTTTTAAAATTGGTAGAAAAAATAAAGTCATAATACCTATATTTGCTATTTACTGGCTTGTGTCTAGCTATTTTTTTTTATACCTGAAGCATTAAGAACAAATGATCTCGGTGGAAAGGAGTAAAGAGGGACAAATATATGGTGACAGAAAATGATTTGACTTTGCATGATGGGCACATAACATAATCAACAGTTCAAATGCTATGGAAATGTTTACCTAAAACCTATGTACGCTTATTGATTGTCATCCCATTAAATTTAATTTTGTAAATACAATTATTTTAAAAAAGAACAAATGATCTCAAAAACATGAAAAATAAATGAAATTGTTATGTATATTAGATGCCTCAACTAAAGATACCTAACTACTAATTTCCAAAGACTTATACAAAGGTATGAAGTCATATTCCAAAGCTTTTGCTGTCTCAGATTGTTATGGGTCTCTGTTATGTAGTGATATGAAATCTAAATATTTAATTACCTACCTCTTCCATTCATCACTGCACTGCCAAGAGAGAAGACCTTATGGTGATAAATGATTTCCCATTGGTCAAAAACCCTTTATGAGAAGTGAAGAGACAGGAGGTCTGAAAAGGCTTTCCAGGTATTGCTGGTAGCATGTGGTTGTTTCTCTATTAAAAATAAACTCAGTCTGAAAGTTTAAATTTTATTTAGTTTATGTGGTGGCTTGCATAAAACTCTGTGAATGATTAAAGGAAGGAATTAAGAGCAAGGTTTGTATATCTGCATAATATTTTATTCTTTTAATAAATAGCCCTAAGTTAGCACAAGACCTTTTCACTATGTTTTTCATTTAGTGATATCCGTGGGAAAAATTTGTGTCAGTGTGTGTGTGTGTGTGTGTGTGTGTGTGTGTGTCTGTGTTATATACTATTTAAAACTAAAATTGATCTAGTAAATTTAAATTAATATCTGTAAAAAACTCATAAATTATCTGTATATATTCCAGAAATTTCAAAATAAAGGAATTTTTAAAGCCCACATTGCGATTACCAATTCTAGAGCCAGTAGAGCAGGATGTATATCTGACCACATACTTCTAATGAATCACCAAGTTCTGTTGACAATGTTTCTTAAATATTCCTAAACCCACTCACCTCTCTCCCTCACAGCCAACATGAGAACATGAGCCACTGTCAGCATCTCATTAGGAGTACCTGCAGTAGCTTTCTAATTGTTCTTGCACAACTACTCTTGTCCCCTTCATATTAATTCAACTCACAGCAACCAACATGACCTTTCTAAAATGTAATATGGACTATGGCATCATCCTTTTGAAATCCTTCCTGAGCTTAGAATAAAATTTAAAATTCTTTTTTTTTAATTTATTGATTGATTTTAAAGAGAGGAGAGAGAAAGAGAGAGAGAGAGAGAGAGAAGGGGGGAGGAGTGAGAAGTATCAGCTCCTAGTTGTTGGTTCTCATGTATGCCTTGCCTGGGTAAGCCCGAGGTTTCGAACTGGCGACATCAGCATTTCAGGTAGATGCTTAATTCACTGCCACCACAAGTAAGGCAAAAATTCCAAATTCTTAATACAGAATGTAAGGTCTGGTAAAACTTAGCTCCCTCCAATGTTTTCTTTGGCCACTAATCTTCAATTATATATTATAATGCATGAGGCACCTTTTAACTAGAGACTTTACACATTTTCTATTTATAGAATGTTCTTTTCCCATGCTCTCATTTGGCCATTCAAATATTAGATATTACATTTTCTAGGACTCTTTCCAGAATTCTCCTAGACTATCCCAGAGATTCACTCTCTTATTACATTGTTTCTCTTCATTGAAACAATCTCATGTTAATTCTGAAATTGTTTGTTAAATGTCTGTCTCTCCCAGTAGATAGACTCTTAGCTTCAAAATGGCAAAGGTCTAAGTCAGTTTTGCCCACAGTGCATCACCAATGGCTAGACAGTGCTCAACATACATTAGGCATGTCATAAGAGATTGCTGGATGGATCAAGAAACAAGAAGAAAGGAAAGAAAGGAAGAAGGGAGGGAAGGCGGGCAAGATGGCAGGAAGAAAAAAATCATCAGTGTGGAGTTCCTGCCTTTAGTAATCTAACTTTAAACTTCTTTCTTTAATTTTTATTACTTTCTCCATGCAGATATCAGTCCTATATACAATGTACATTCCTACTTTCAGAAATGGGCCAATAGTTTTAAATTTTTAATTGCAGAACTAAAATAAATATTATGTATACACCTATAAACTATACAAGTATTCAAATTTAATATTACAAATAGAATTTCTGTCTTTATTTAACTTTTAGGATTTAATTAAACTTTTTAAAATAGGTAATTCTTGCTGGAACATAGTTCAAAAGCTATGGAAAGATATATAATAAAAATTTAAGTCTCAACCTCAGCTACCCGGAGTGACGTCACGGAAATGGCGCCGTGAGCAGCGCGTCCGACAGCTCTCCCCTAAATCACAACAAATTTATCAACTAGAAACAGAAAAATTTATCCTCGGAGCATTCCAGAGTTCCACACAAACTGATAGCGAAAGGACTGTTATCACTTGAATCTGAGAGACGAGGGTGTGGAGGAATCTACCACAGGGACGTTCTTTCAAACCGCAAGGAAGTGCGCCTGTGGTGAGTCAGCCCATATACTTGGGAACCGCGAGCCGCTGCGAGCGGCCGACGCGAGCCGCCACCGCGAGCCGCCGCCGCGAGCCCCCTTGAGCCGCCGCCGCGAGCGGCCACCGCGAACCACCACCGCCATTGGCCGCCACGAGCCGCCGTGAGCAGCCGTGCGCGCGCCCGGTCCAGTTGAGCACCGCTGACGTTCCCAGCGGCCCGCACACTGCGAGTGGGGGTCGCTGGGCACCGGTGCCCGGAGCGCCCCATTCGCGCGCGTGCCTTGGGCATTCCACGCGCCCAGGGCCCCTGCTGGCCCGCACACCCAGGCGGCTCCATTATCCTGCGCCTGGTGCGGTCCAGCCGCCAGCGGCGGGCAAGCGGGAGAGGCTTGGGAGATTCTCTCCGTGGGCGGGGCACCTCACCCAGCCATTCAAGCTAACAATCAAGCGTTGGGGGAGGGGCGCGCGCAGGCAGCCTAAAATACCTTCGGAAGCACAGCTGCGTCCCAATCACTGAAATTAGCTTAACCCATGAAATCTGCGCACCCTCAGTTCTATTTGATAAGATCTCTCTCAGTTCAGCGATCCAAGACAAGAGGCGTGATATTTTTTAGTGCCTCTCGCTAAAGGGGCGGGGGCAACTTCTGATTGATAGAGCCTCCATATTCAGGGATAAACGCTAACAAGAAGGACTTGGCAGATAATAAGGTCTATACTACGCTAGTCGTAAGCAGAGACTAGTGCCTCTTCTTCCCTGCAAAAACAGGCTACAAAGCGTGGAAAGCCTGGGTTGAGAGGTCCAACTAAATGATAGGCACTGAACAGTCACCTTGACAACAATTGACTCCCACCCCCGCCTGATTACACTGGAGGCCCTGACTCTCAGAGCCTTTCCCAAAGCCTTGCACTGAGTGGGGATAGAGTGGGGATTTCCCAGCTCTTTGAGCCTCTTACTCCCCAGGCAGAAGCAGTTGCAGCCTTATAGCTGGATCACCAGGCTGCTAATTCAGAAAGGGGGGACTAGGAGAGAGAATCCAGGAAAGCAAACTCTCTCATCGTTGGACCCTGCAAACGCCAACAAGCCTTTACTTCCAGCAAGACTAAAGCCAATTATATGACATTGCCATAGAATCCAATCAACTGCAAATCCCTACCTAAGAGTGACACAGGGGCAGAGCCTGGGGTACAGAGTCACTGACCAGGAAGAGGGAGAGAAAAGAAAAAGGAAGAAGTTAACCTCTCAAAATCAAGAAAAACCCACAGACTTTACAACTTGATCCACTAATTTTTTTTTGTTGTTGTTGTTGTTTGTTTCTTCTATCTTTTTGCCTTTATATCCTCCACCTCGGTCCTTCTATTCTCTGCCCATCTTATGCTTCCCCTTTCTTGAACTACACTACCCATGAGTGTTGCATTTTATTTTTCTTCTTCATCCTCACCCTCCTTTAAGGTTATACTCCAAAACACTTAACTTTCACTCTCTCCTCTTTTGTTTTTTTTTTGTCTTGCTTTATTTTGTTTTTTTCTCTTCCTATTTTATTTCTTCCTTCGTTTTTCTCTTTTTCTTATTTTTTCCTTTCTATTCGTTTTTTCTTTTCTCATTTTACTTTCCTCCCATATAATCCTCAATCACGAACAAATTAGTTAATTTGGGACTCAAGGCTTTTTTTTGGCTTTATTTCTCTTTTTTGCTTTTGTTTTTATTTTATTTTTCTTGTTTGTTTATTTTTGTGGCATTTTGTGTCCTCCCAACCCAAGGTCTCCATTGTATTTAGTCTTCGCTCCACTTAATACAACAGATTTTTACTTATTATTTTTATGTTTTCTTCTTTATTATTCTTTTTTGGTCCTTTTTTCTGGTTCCCCCTTATCCCTCTCATTATATCTCTTAGTCGACCATCACTTACAAGCAAATCATCTTATGCTTGTCTAAGATTTTCTTCCTTTTTTTTTTTTTTTGCATTTAGTAGGTCCCTACTCCCTTTTTTTTTTGCCCCTTGAACTCTTCACTCAAAATCAGGCCCTCCATTATAGGCACGATATTTCCCTGAGGAGGGGAGAGGAGGGAAAGAGAAGAGAGAAAAAAAGGGGGAAATAACAAATTATTACTGTTTTTTTTTGTGGGGTGTTTTACCTTTTTTTTTTTTTTTTTTACTTTTTACCCTTTATTAATTCTAATTAGTGCTATCAATAAGACCACCCTCAGATGCCAATAAGAAAGAGGAAATCGAATATTATGGATACAAAAGAAAGAGAGGTAACACAAATAGATGTGGAAAAATCTATGGAGAAAAGACTTAACATATTGGAAGCCTTAGAGCTAAATGACAGAGAATTTAAAATAGAAATGTTAAAAATACTCAGAGATATACAAGAAAACACAGAAAGGCAATATAGGGAGATCAGAAAACAACTCAATGAACACAAAGAATATATTACCAAGGAAATTGAAACTATAAAAACAAATCAAACAGAAATGAAAAACTCAATTCACGAGCTGAAAAACGAGGTAACAAGCTTAGCTAACAGAACAGGCCAGATTGAAGATAGGATTAGTGAAATAGAAGACAAACAACTTGAGGCACAACAGAGAGAAGAAGAAAGAGACTCAAAAATAATAAAAAACAAGAAAGCCCTACAGGAATTGTCTGACTCCATCAGAAAGAATAACATAAGAATAATAGGTATATCAGAGGGAGAAGAGAAAGAAAATGGAATGGAGAATATACTCAAACAAATAATAGATGAGAACTTCCCAAGCCTGTGGAAGGAACTAAAGCCTCAAATTCAAGAAGCAAACAGAACACCGAGTTTTCTTAACCCCAACAAACCCACTCCAAGGCACATCATAATAAAGATGACACAAACCAATGACAAAGAAAAAATTCTCAAGGCAGCCAGGGAAAAGAAGAGTACAACATATAAAGGAAGGCCTATTAGATTATCATCAGATTTCTCAGCAGAAACTCTACAAGCTAGAAGAGAGTGGACCCCAATATTTAAAGCCCTGAAAGAGAGGAACTTTCAGCCAAGAATACTATACCCATCAAAGCTATCCTTCAAGTATGAAGGAGATATAAAAACATTCACAAATACAGAAAAGATGAGAGAATTTATCAACAGAAAGCCCCCACTCCAGGAAATACTAAAGGGGGTTTTCCAACCAGATTCAAAGAACAAAAGAAAACAACACCACAAGTAATAGCTCCACCAAGAACACAATAAAACCAAACTTAAACTGTGACAACAAAGGAAAAAAAGGGGGGAGAGGATAGAGATTAACAGTAGCAAAGGATGATGAAGTGCAGAAATACTTATAAGATAGGGTACTACAATGAATATGGTAGGTACCCTTTTCATTACTTAATGGTAACCACCCTTAAAAAAACCACCACAAAAACACTTGACTTAAAAAAGGTAGCAACAGAGGAAAGAAGTATGGAACACAAACAAACAAAAACAAATGATAGAAAAACAAAAGAGAAGAATCAAACTAGATACAAAACTAACAGAAAGCAATTTATAAAATGGCAGTAGGGAACCCACAAGTGTCAATAATTACACTAAATGTAAATGGATTAAACTTACCAATAAAAAGACACAGAGTAGCAGAATGGATTAAAAAAGAAAATCCAACTATATGCTGCCTACAAGAAACACATCTAAGCAACAAGGATAAAAACAAATTCAACCTCAGCTACCCAATTTATCTCCCCAAAGGCAACCAAGGGTTCCAATTGCATGCTCAAATTTGATTTTGATTTTAGGATTTCTGAATTGGCTTCTAGTTTGGTTTCCTTTCATTTTGCTTCATTTTTCCCAGGCTTGGCTTCTCACAGCATTGAAATATTTGCCATGATGGTAATTACTATTACATAACTCATGTCAGTATAGTGTGTGTGTGTGTGTGTGTGTATTATATATATATGAATATAAATATCTCCCAGCATGCTGAGTTCTATTATACAATTATTTCATTTTTAAATTTTTCTTCTGTTTTTGTAAAACATTTATTCATCAAATGAACTTAATTTTACAGTCAAACATTAAAATATTTATTTATTTATTTATTTTTGTACTTTTCTGAAGCTGGAAACGGGGAGAGACAGTCAGACAGACTCCCGCACGCGCCCGACCAGGATCCTCCCGGCACGCCCACCAAGGGCGATGCTCTGCCCACCAGGGGGCGATGCTCTGCCCCCCGGGGCATTGCTCTATTGCGACCAGAGCCAGTCTAGCACCTGGGGCAGAGGCCAAGGAGCCATCCCCAGCACCCGGGCCATCTTTGCTCCAATGGAGCCTTGGCTGCGGGAGGGGAAGAGAGAGACAGAGAGGAAGGAGGGGGTGGGGGTGGAGAAGCAAATGAGTGCTTCCCCTATGTGCCCTGGCCGGGAATCGAACCCGGGTCCCCCGCACGCCAGGCCGATGCTCCACTGCTGAGCCAACCGGCCAGGGCCTTTTTTTTATTTTTTAACAGAGACCGAGAGACAGAGAGTCAGAGAGAGGGACAGACAAAGACAGAGACAGATGAGAAGAATCAATCATCAGTTTTTTGTTGCGACATCTTAGTTGTTCATTGATTGCTTTCTTATATGTGCCTTGACTGTAGGCCTTCAGCAAACCGAGTAACCCCTTGCTCAAGCCAGTGACCTTGGGTCAAGCTGGTGAGCTTTGCTCAAACCAGATGAGCCCACACTCAAGCTAGTAACCTCGGGGTTTTGAACCTGGGTCCCTTGCATCTCAGTCCGACGCTCTATCCACTGTGCCACCACCTGGTCAGGCTAAAATAGTTATTTGACTTCAAAAACATTACTGCAATGAGCCCTGGCCAGTTGACTCAGTGGTAGAGCATCGGCCTGGTGTGCAGGAGTCCCGGGTTCGATTCCCGGCCAGGGCACACAGGAGAAGCACCCATCTGCTTCTCCACCCCTCCCCCTCTTCTTTCTCTCTGTCTCTCTCTTCCCTTCCCGCACCCAAGGCTCCATTGGAGCAAAGTTGGCCTGGGCACTGAGGATGGCTCCATGGCCTCTGCCTCAGGTGCTAGAATGGCTCTGGTTGCAACAGAGCAACGCCCCAGATGAGCAGAACATCGACCCCTGGTGGGCATGCCAGGTGGATCCCGGTTGGGAGCATGCGGGATTCTGTCTGACGGCCTCCCTGTTTCCAACTTCAGAAAAATACAACAACAACAACAAAAAAACCCATTACTGCAATGATAGCTCAAATTCTTGGCAGATTTTTTTTAAGGTTTTATTCCAAAAACTATTATTTTTATCCTGATCAGGCAGTGGTGCAGTGGATAGAGCATCAGACTAAGATGCTGTAAGGCCAGTGGCCAAGGCCACCATCACAGCAGCCTGGCCCATGCAGGTTCGCATTGGATTCGGACAGTCGGTAAGGAAACAACGGAGCCAAAAACTGGTGGGCCACCATCTTTGATCCTAGCTTGCACCCGGCGGGCAAACAAAACACACACACTGGGCTCCAAAACCCACTCACATTCACTGCTCACAAAGCTACTGACTTATCCGAGTTTCCTAGAATCAAAGGTTTCTAACTCACCAGACTTATTCACCTCTGTTCCCCATCTCCTTTCTTCTCCCTGCACAAACTCTGCACAAACTGGCTTCTCACTCAACACTCCGCCATCTTGGCTGCTTCTCCTGGCCTCCTCCACGTGGCCTTTCTCTGCTCTCTCATGCTAATCTCAGGAACCAAGAGCGCAAGCTCCTATTCTGCCCCTATTTTATACTGTAGAAATCCAAACCTTTAATCCAATATATCAATACATAATAGGGAAGTCTCTAATACAAAGTCACTTATCTGAGTTACAATGGGATTGTACCACCCCACATCAAAAAGGGTGAGAAAGGCTTAATCCTAAAACCAAGCCCCAGGCCACAAGGATCCTGCCTGCCCACAGCCCGCCCCCAACACACATTAATATCACCTGGGTGACGGCCTTCACGTGGGCAGCGCCATCTTTAACAAAGCGAGCATAATACATTTTATCTGCCCAACAGATGCAGATGACCCAGGTTCAAAACCCCAAGGTCACCAGCTTGAACGTGGATTCATCTGCTTTGAGCAAAGCTCACCAGCTTGAGCCCAAGGTCGATGGCTTGAGCAAGGGGTTACTTGGTCTGCTGTAGCCCCACGGTCAAAGCACACATGCGAAAGCAATCAATGAACAACTAAAGTGCCACAATGAAGAATTGATGCTCCTCATCTCTCTCCCTTCCTGTCTGTCTATCCCTTTCTCTGACTTTCTCTCTGTCTCTGTCAAAAAACAACAAACAAACAAAGAAAACCTATTATTTTTTAGAAACGCCAGCCAGCAATCCTAGTTCATAAGTTTGATCACAGTAAATTAAGTCTTAACTTTGTGTACTCTATAAAAAATGACTCCCTAATCAAGACTTTTTCTTGTTTTGATTGCTCTGACCATTTCAAGTTGACTAAATGTTAATGATTTATTTATTTATTTTATTTATTTTTTTTTTTTGTCTTTTTCTGAAGCTGGAAACCGGGAGAGACAGTCAGACAGACTCCCGCATGCGCCCGACCGGGATCCACCCGGCACGCCCACCAGGGGCGACGCTCTGCCCACCAGGGGGCGATGCTTTGCCCCTCTGGAGCACCGCTCTGCCGCGACCAGAGCCACTCTAGCGCCTGGGGCAGAGGCGAAGGAGCCATCCCCAGCGCCCGGGCCATATTTGCTCCAATGGAGCCTCGCTGCGGGAGGGGAAGAGAGAAACAGAGAGGAAGAAGGGGGTGGAGAAGAAAATGGGAACTTCTCCTATGTGCCCTGGTCAGGAATCGAACCCAGGTCCCTCGCATGCCAGGCCGACGCTCTACCGCTGAGCCAACTGGCCAGGGTCAATTTATTTATTTTCTTAGTACTTACCACAGATTCCTTGTGATTGGCTACATCTAGACTGGCTCAAAAGGAAAAGATGACTTTACTCAAACATTTATGAAAGGAGAATACTGACAAGTTGTCCTTTTATCTTTACAAATTGAAATTTTAACATAGAAATATGGTGGCACATCTTGCTGCATTGGGGGTTGTGAGTGTGGTGAAAAGTATTCAGGACGGAGGAATCAAGAAAACAAGTTTATTTTCCTTGGTATCTCTCTGTGTGATTTTGTTTTATTTAGTTGACTACTTGGTATCTCTGTTTTTTCTTCTTTAAAAGAAGAGGCAGGGACCAGATTATCTGTAAATAACTCTCAGGTATAAAATTCCCTATTGAAAAAAAAAAGAAATGAATGAAATAAAGCCAAAAGAATTTAATAAATATGAGGCCAAAAATTTATTTGCTTTTTTGTTATTTGATAAAAAAAATGCACATTATTCAATTTATACTCTGATTTTATTAGTCTATTAGAAATCACAGTATCACATCATGTAAAGCATAAAATATTAATTCATAAATTATAGAACATTTTTGGATATTTGTGTATGTGGGTGGCACACTGAATAAGAATTTTGCATTAGAAGCCATTTATTTACACAAATGAGATTTTAATTATAGATTTAATGTTCAATTCAAAAGGTTCTCACATTAAAATCTACTTGCTTCACTTATTCTGGCAGACACTTAATACCTTTTCTTGATATTATTAATGTGTTTTCCCCCTCTGTCTCATTATATGATCAATTGATGTGAAAAATGAAAGTGTCAGTTGGTATTATGATCTTTAAAATTATTAACTTTTATTTCATTGAAGAAGTTTTTCTCAAGTATTTCACTAAAATTATATTTATTTTTTCTGTCTATTGAAGCAGTAATATTACATCTTTGTAAGAAGTTTATTTTGTAAGAGAAATAAAAAATTCTTACATAGCAAATTTATAAAAAAAATATAGGTTCTTTTTTGTGACACATCAGGAGTTGCTAGGGATTGAGCCATGTTCAATTATTGTCTGACTATATAAAATTACCATTTGAAGAGTGTTCACTTAAAAATCAAAGAAAATTAGTGAGTAGACTTATATCAGAAAATATTGAACTTCATTATAAAAAATACCTGAACTTTTAGCAAAATGGAAAGTTCTATGATTTCTAATATATGTAAAATTATTTCTAAAGAGTAATGACATTTTCATATCATCAAAGGCTCCTCATGGATTGTGTTAAATCAAAAAAACTTTTTCAGGACATTAATTTATAAAGAACACCAAAGAAAGGAAAACTAAAATTTTATGTTAAAAATTGTTCTATCAACACATTCAATTCATTGTTACAATAAGTCAAAAAGTCATTGTTATAGCTCGCACTTAAAAGAAAACAACCATTCATTGCTTCACCTAGAGACAGATTACCAGAATGGTTAAGAAGATGAGCCCTGCAATCAGACCCTGTTTCAAAATCTGGCAGTGTGTCTTAAGAAAATTAATTGAAGGCCTGGCCGGTGGCACAGTGGATAAAGCGTGGGCCTAGTATATGGATATCCTGGGTCCAATTCCCAGTCAGGGCACACAGGACAAGTAACCATCTGCTTCTCCCTCCACCCCTTGCTCTCCCCATACACTCTCTCTTCCCCTCCCACAGCCAGTGGCCCAATTGGTTTAAGTGGTGGCCCTAGGCACTGAGAAGAGCTCTATTGGAGCACATCTGCCTCAGGCACTAAAAATAGCTTGGTACTCAAGCATAGTTCCCAGACAGGGCTGCTAGGTAGATCCCAGTCAGGGCCCATGTGGGAGTCTGCCTCACTATCTCCCCTGCTCTCACCTAAAAAAAATTAATTGACATCTTATTGGGGTTTAATTCATCCATTCATTGAAACTAAACATTTATGTTTAGTTTGTAGGGTTGTTGAGAGGCTAAAATAAGCTAATATGAATAAAGTTGAAAGAACAATGACTGGCACAAGGCAGTATCTCAAGAAATTCTAGTAGTTGTTGTTGCTACTGTTGTTCTTACTAGTATTATTTAATAGAATGTAGAAATTGACTTTTTTTTCTGAAATGCCAATATATGTCTATTATCAGATACTCAGCTGGGTGTGAGACAGAATTCCCTGGAGGAATCTTCAAAGTAGATAAATCAAGAGTTTCCATGAAACTTTTCTTGAAACCTTCCCCTGCTTGTGAGAATATAAAAGAATATAGAATAAAGATGCAGAGAAGGGCTGGCAAGATTTATTTAGAGAGCTACTGGGATGGCTCATCTCCCTCTGTTTGAGTGAGTGGGATACCTTCATTGTAGCAATTCTGAAGGGTGGAAGCTTTAGTGGGACCACTCAGAGGTTAATGTGTGTTTTCTAAAGTTGAAAAAGCAGTGCATTTATGCCCTTCACACCTGTGAAAATTAAAGCATCTATGCTGGGGTGGAGGTTTGGGGAATGAAAGAGGAAAACCAGATAGATAGAAAGAGAAGGGGAAGGTAAAGGACCAGAAAATGATACTCCTGTGGGCCAGGGTTATGTGGAGCAGGAAAGGTAAGATGGCATGAGTGTTTCCCAGGAAGCAGATTGGTTCACATGGAACAGTAAGGTTACCTAGAGAGGTTTGAATCCCTACCCAGGAGGAGATGATTTCTCAAAGATGTTTGCTTTGAGAGAATGGTGACCAACAAAAGGGGAGGCTTCTGACCATCTTAGAAATTTAGTACAAGCTAGGGACCAATGACAAACCCTCAGAGTGCCCTGCTGTGAAACATTGAGCTTAACACATTTGCCAGTCAGCAACCAAATATGTCCTGCATTGCTTTATTTCTCTCTGATCTTTAAAAATTTGATGGTTCCAATTTAAGGAGTAAATTAAACTTAATCTAGTTCCATATAACAGCTAACATCTATACTAGCCAAATCAAATATGCAATCACTTCTTCTATTTTATCAAAATATTACCTAAAAATTAAGATATTAGAAAATAATCATTTGTTGAATGAATAAAATCACTTGAATATACATATTGGTAAATACAGGATCCCAAGGAATGAAACCATATACAGCTGGCATACTATTAAAATAAGAAAAACTTTTAAATAGGATAATAATCCTCATACTTGGAAAATGGTATCAAGATAAAGAAATATTTTAATAGATTATAATAAAAAGTTAAATATAAAAAGGAGACATCTGTTAGGTCTAAATATGAAATTCTGTGTCCAAGTTCAACAACTCTGTTATGTAAACATATACTTCAGTGCATTAATATTGTTAGGAACTTATGGCAGCCATATATTATAAGTGCTCTGTATTGACTTAAACATTTTTTGGATACTTAACCCATATGGTTAGAAGACATTTCCAGTCAAAGGAGAGGGTACTCCTTGTGGATTTCACATTGATATGCTGTATTAAAATAAGAGAACCATTTTAAAAGGGGTATTAAAAAAATCAAATCGTATTCTAATGAAAAGAATCATGTTAATGAAAAAAATCTGAAAACTCTTATATGAGATGGATTAGAGGTCTAAAGAATATTACACTAAAAGGAAATATTTGTACAATAGACATATAAGTTCAAATATTTTAATAGTTGTTACATGAAGCCAGATTAAATTTAATTTACTCAATATGTCAGAACTGTCAAACTTTTAAAGGTCATTTTAAGTTCAACCAAGTTATTAGTTTTTTATAAATTAAATTATCTGAACATGATAAAGCTTCATTTGTAATTAGTGGAAGAATTTCCTGATTTAAAGGAAAGTCTGAACTAGATCACTCTATTAGCCATTCATTTAACAAACATGTATTGAGCCCTTATAATATTCAAGGTGTTAAAAAAACTTTGTAAATCAATGATTAGTAATGATATATGACTCTATATTTCAATCTGTAAGAAAATACAGTGTGTCTGTAAAGTCATGGTGCACTTTTGTGTACCATGTAAAGACTGGTCACAGGAAAGCAACAAAAGATGATAGAAATGTGAAATCTGCCCCAAATAAAAGGAAAACTCTCCCAGTTTCATACCTATTCAGTGCAGTTTGATATGGGCTCATGCACAGATTTTTTTAGGGCTCCTTAGGTAGCTATCCCGTAGAGCCTCTACAGACTCATCACTGACTGATGGCCTACCAGAATGGGGTTTCTCCACCAAACTGCAGGTTTCCCTCAACTGCTTATCCCACCGAGTAATGTTAATCCTATGTAGTGGCGCTTCATTATAAACGTGCCGATATTCACGTTGCACTTTGGTCACAGATTCGAATTTAGCGAGCCACAGAACACACTGAACTTTCCTCTGTACCGTCCACATCTCAACTGGCATGGCCGTGGGGTGCTCCGCTGTATACACAGTGTTACGTCATCATCTGCACATGCGCACATGCTGCCACATCATCCTACAGAAACTGGGAAGGTTTTCCTTTTATTCGGTGCGGATTTCACATACATTTCTATTGTCTTTTGTTGCTTTCCTGTGACCGGTCAAAAGTGCACCATGACTTTATGAACACACTGTATTTTGCAAGACCATTTAAACACATATAAACTTTGTAATAAACTTGTGATAATTATCACAATATTACATATATTAAGTAGTGTTCAGTGTATACTAAGTTTACAGTTCTGCACCAAGTAGGATGAGTGAACAGAAAATACTGACATGAGAAGACAGTACTTAATTCATTGTTAAGAAAAGATTCAGCAGTTGAGTGTCCCCAAACTACAGCCTGCGGGCCGCAATGCGGCCCCCTGAGGCCATTTATCCAGCCCCCACCGCACTTCCGGAAGGGGCACCTCTTTCATTGGTGGTCAGTGAGAGGACCACTGTATTTGGCAGCCCTCCAATGGTCTGAGGGACAGTGAACTGGCCCCCTGTGTAAAAAGTTTGGAGACCCCAGAATGGATATTCTTAGGAGGAATGAGAAAAGTGATCTGCTGAAATGACCGTTAAGCAGAACCGAAGAATGGAAGTGATGGAGCAAGGGTTCTAAAGTGTAGCACTTGGACCAGTAGCATAAGCATCACCTGGAAACTTGTTAAAAATGTAGGTTCCTGGATACCTCTCTAGACCCACTGAATCAGAAACTCATAGAGTGGATTCCAGCAAGTTGTGGTTTTACAAGCCCTCCAGGTAATTATAATTCATGCTCAATTTGAGAACCATGGTGCAAACGGCTGGTGTGGAATTTGGATATGATTTAGAAGGCAATTCATGGTCACCACACATCAGTGGAAGTAAAGGATTTAGAAATCCCATAGCTTGTATTAGCAATATGATTCATTAGCTAACTTATGTAATACATAACCCAGAGAGGACCTAAAATAGCCAGTGTTGAAAACTTTGCTTTGAAAAAAAATATTGATAGATTCTTTTTTTAGTTTTACATCTACCACTTCAAATGATAGAACTGCATATAGATGTCTGCCAGAAACAAGCCCTATATATTTTTTTTCACAGATAATGAATTCTTTCGTCCTCTAAAACAGTGTTGGGTAATGTTCCAAAAAAGTAATTATAAGCCAGTTAGTAAATATATGCTGAGATAGTAGAGTGCCAGATAGCAACAGCTATATGTCTGCCCCTGCTGATAAATCAGCTAGAGAAAAGACCCATTTTTTTTTTTACAGAGACAGAAAGACGGTCAGAGAGAGGGATAGATAGGGACAGACAGACAGGAACGGAGAGAGATGAGAAGCATCAATCATCAGTTTTTTGTTGGGACACCTTAGTCATTGATTGCTTTCTCATATGTGCCTTGACCGTGAGCCTTCAGCAGACCCAGTAACCCCTTGCTCGAGCCAGCCACCTTGGGTCCAAGATGGTGAGCTTTGCTCAAACCAGATGAACCTGTGCTTAAGCTGGTGACCTCAGGGTCTTGAACCTGGGTCCTCTGCATCCCAGTCCGATGCTCTATCCACTGCGCCACCGCCTGGTCAGGCTTTTTTTTTTTTTTTACTTAATATAGGATAGAGACTGCATTAAGAACAGAATCTGCATCTCAGTTACCAAACATATTTCTCCACTATTTTCATCTTCATAGGTATATATTTTCTGTTCTTTTGTTATCTAATAGAATGATAATCCAAGCTGCATACTTTTTACAAATTACTCCTGCACTCTCTGTCAACCTCTTTTATTAAGTAGACTTGTCAAATGTAAGAGACTATGTGAAAGTTTGAGGAGTGAGAAATTATTGCTATTTCCCTCTCATTTTCATATAAACCAAATGGTAAATTATTATATTGCAACAGTGTATCAATTTGGACCTAAATTATAGCAAAGTAGTTTGTAAATCCCATAACAAAGATAAATAGTCCATTTATGCAAGCATGTTGCTTACAGTTTGCTATAACTCTCAGCTCTAGCACATTTTATATAACATTTTAATATATTGGTTGGGAAGGATGTAGTCATGATCTCCTGGGCATTCTGATTTTGTTTCTCTCTAATCTTTATTGCTGAAGCTGGGTAGGGACCCATTTTAGGATGAGCAGCTTCCTATTCTGAGATTATTCCTGTTTTAGGCCAAGGGAAATATAAGAAGTACTATGTCTGGAAATTGAAGAGTAATTCAATCTACCTTGCTCTTTTCTTCTTTTTATTTTGTGCTCTGTCTGAGAATTAGATTCTTGCTACAGTATTCATAATCAAAACTTTTCCTCATACTTAATAATTGGTCTAGACGAGTTCTATCTTGATTCCCAGCCTTGCCCTCTATCTATTTAAAAAAATCAGAAAATTCTTGCCATAATTTGTTTAATCTTATTACCTCCCCAGACACTGACTATCAATCCACCCAGCAGGTATTAGATCATTCTCTTTCTGAGTACTCTAATTTGACTCACACACATTTCAAGCAATCCTGCTTTGAGATCTAAAAGATTTATGTGAACATCTCCTTTTATTGGCTGTTAGAAAACTTCTTGTCAAGTGTAGTGGATGCTGTTGATACCCACCTAGGGTTTCTTAACCTGCAAGTACACCCATTCTCCATCTTCTGGGAGTGTTGAGTTATAACTCAGCTATCACCATCACCAACTCCCTTCAGAAAATTGCCTTAGGCCAGTGGTTCTCAAACTTTAGCTTGCTTCTAAAGTATATAGAAAACTTGTTAAAACAGATGGCTGGGCTCAGCTCCCAGAATTTTTGATTCTTTAGGTTTAGGATGGGGCATGAGAATTTTTCTTTCTAACAAGCTCCCAGTGGTGCTGATGCTGTTATTCTGAATAACTAACTTAGAGAGTAACTGGTCTAGTCTAAAAGTAGGAGCTTCTTGGTCCCTGGAGGTTATGTGTCCCATCTCCAGGGTCAATGGGTGATTGCCACCAGCTTATAAAGAAGAGGCCCTCTTGCCTCAAGGTGGGAGCATTTCTGAGTTTCATTCATGCTACAGCCCTGATTGGTGGGATCAAAATTAGTCACCATCAGAAACCATATTTTGGCTTGACTTCTCCCTCATCACCACCAATTTATCCACTCTTTCACTCTCCTTCCCGTGAAAGCACTCTGTTAATAAATAACTTGAACGAAATCTCTATCTCAGATCATGTTTTAGGGAACAGGAACAGAGCTTTGTACCTTTCTGTTTCTTGCTACTAGTTTCGTTATTCCAATTTATTCAGCAAACTTAAATCAAATGCCTTTGAATGCTTCAAGTAGTATATGATGTACAAGAAGTACTATCACCTACTCTTTCTCTTAAGCAACGCACCATTTAGTCAAGTGGATAAGTGAATGTATAAATGCAGCTCAGTGTGGTTGATGTGATGCTATGCTACATCAGTACTGAGAATTTGAGGCAATAGAAGCTTTTATCTGAGCCATGGAGGGTGTCGTAAGCTGAATCATTTAGAGAAAGGCACTCAGATGGCAATCTGTGGCTAGGAGGCTTATTGAGAAGTTTTATTGGGAACATCAGTAAGGAGGTGAATGAAGCATAATTGTGCAGATGGAGAGGCTGGGTGAGGCCACAGGCAAATCCATGGGCAACTCTGGAGATATGCAGAATTAAGAAAAGGGATCAGTCACTAGATGTAGGCTGCCTGCTGAGAGGGGCATAACATTGGTAGAAGCAAGTCCCTTTGGCTGAGCGGTGCTCAAAGAGGGACTCAGCTGTAAGTTATCATTAGCCAGTTCTCCCAGCTTCTGGGTAAATACATAGATGCCTCTGTCCTACAGTCAGAATCTGGATGGTGAATACAACATCCTGTACAGAGGGCAGACAGACACAAGGAGAGATCAGTCCTCAGCCTTTTCATCCCAGTGTCATACAAAGCAGACTGGACCATATAAGAAGAAGTTTGGGGATCCAGCATGCAGAATGCAATCTCTCTCTCTCTCTCTCTCTCTCTCTCTCTCTCTCTCTCTCACACACACACACACACACACACACACACACACTGGTTCCTGGAGACCAGTGTTTGTGAACAGCTCAGTAATATATTCTGGCTTCCTATTGGACAACCATTGATCCTAGTCCCCCCACTGAGAATTTTAATTGAGTCTATTCTTAAGCACTGAATTTCTCAAATACCGCAAATGCTAAATGCAAAGTAAAACAGAGATTTCTTAAAAACTATATCTTGTAGACAGACCTGAAAGAGTTTCAAACCTTGTTGAAATGACTGAGGATTAATGCAGCAGGTAACATATCTGCCAACAAGCAACAATCTTCAGAATAAACGTATGTGGGCTCAGAGTTCAGAGGCTAAGCCAGTTCAATGAGAAAGCTGTCACTATCTTTTTGATGTGAAAGAAATGTATTCCAAGTAGCCAAAGTCATAGCCTGATGGTGAATAGGCCGGCTGCAGAACTGAGCATTTTTTTTACACTGTTCTCAGGGTCACTTAAAGATGAATGTGAGTTACCTGCATTGATCAGAATTCCATCCAGTGTATTCTAATGCATGGTGATAAAACTCAAAAATCTAATTAAAGAGAACTTATTTGAATGTAAAATTGTTTATTTTGTAGCCCATCAAGGCTCAGCATTGAAATATTTCTTTCGATAATAACAGCATGTGATTTATAGTGAGAAATAGAAAATATTAGTGAATAAAGAGCAAGCTATTAATAAGTCTTCATAAAGTTAATAGACAACAGAAAGAAGACTCCAGTAATCTCATACCTATCTAGACTAAACATCACAAATCCACAAGTTTTATTTTTCAAATTTACTGCCAGAGATCCAACCCATGCTAACACACACACACACACACACACACACACACACACACACACACACACACAAGAATTAAATAACTGGACTCTGTCCTGATGTAACGGCCTCTGGCAATAGTTTGAATCAGCATGGAAGAATAGCAGCTCTGGCCTCTAGAGCCCCCCCCCCCCGAAATGCATGTTTAAATTATCTCATGGCAAGGCCAGTGACATTCAAGAACTGAAAATGAGGTTAGAAAAATGAAATGTTTCTCCACTTCAGGGAAGGTATTTTGCCTGATTAATATTATGTAAACATTTTGCCCAAGAAAGAGTAGTGCCAAACTTCAGTCAGATTTTTATAGAGCAACAAACTACTTTAATGCTGTAATTCAGGGGTTAGCAAACTGGCCCTTGGGCCAGATCCAGACTGCCACTCATTTTTGTAAATATACTTTTATTGGAAGCCAGCTATACTTATTTGTTTACATGCTATCTGTGGCTGTTTTTTTGCACCACAATGGCAATTGAGTAAGGCAAAAGGGACCATATAACTCACAAGCTTAAACTACTTACTGTCCAGCCCATTACAGAAAAAGTTTGCTGACTCCTGCTCTAGTCTGTTCTTGTTCAGTATATTCCAAGTTTAGTGATGTTAAGAATCATCCTGAATACTTGTCCCACCTAGAGCTACTCAAAGCCCTCCTTTGGAGATTCTGATTCAGGGGTCTGAATGAGACATAGAAATTGGTATCTGTAACTTGGAACTAGAACTTTTGAAAAATATTGGTCAAGTTATTTTACTCTCCAATTCTCCTACATAACTTTTTTTTTTGTTATTGTTCATCAAGTCCACATCCTTGTTTAAATTCTTCCTCATGTCTCCACGTAAGTGCAAGGTACAGACCAATGACAGCATACTGTATATTTATTCTATATGAGTAAGTGCTGAGGCCTAAAAATTAGGATAGTTATCAACATGGGAATGTTGACCTATTTCTGACCTGGGCTGCTTCCCTCCTCCTTAGGCAACCTTGTGCTCCCACACTGCCATTTGCAGCAACATGAATAAATCTTGAGAATGTCATGCTAAGCAAAATAAGTCAGACATTAAACGTTAAAAACCATATGATTTCACTCATATGTGGGACATAAAACTGAAGGCAACAAATGAACAAACAAGACTCACAGACTAAGAAAAACTTATAGTCACAGACAATAACATGGCTATTACCAGTGGGAAGGCAAGTAGGAAGGTCATAAAAGGTAAAGGGAGTCAAATCTATGGTAATGAAAGTATATGTGACTTTGGGTGGTGGGCACATCCTGCAATACACAGATGGTACCATAAAATTGTACACTTGAGACCTATATGATTTTATTAACCAATATCACCTCAGTAAATTTAATTTAAAATAAAACAAAAAGTTAATAATAAAAAATCAAAATTAGGCTAGAAAAGGAGACAAGTATTTGGGGGCGGAGGGTTGCTATTTTAGATAAATTGAGGGAAACCCTCACAGAGAAGGTGACATTTAATTAAATACTTAAGGCAATGGTTCTCAAACTTTTTGAAGTTGGGGCGCATTTAAAATCCTACAAATAATTGTAGGTGTACTATATACAAATTTCTGAGAAATATGTTATAATAATTAAGTCAAATATTAAAGAAAAAATATAAAGTCCAAGCATGCTTTTATGCTAATTAAATGAAATAAATATGAAAAAATTAAATTTATTCTGACATTAAAAAACATGTTGTTACATTTTTTGAGTTATGCTTTTTAGAATTTGTAAAAAAAAATGGTTAAAAATAAAAAAAGTTATCTTTTTTATATATAGATACATTCTTAGTAAGATTTAGTAAATTCGGCAGATCCCAGCACAAATGTGTTAAGTTTTTTTCATTCTTGTGTTTATGAGAAACATGAGCTTGATGTGTCCTAGCGATTTCTTTAATGTTTGGGCATATATTTGAGAGGCAAACTCTCATTTCCTCGTCAATACATTGAAGAATTCCTCTCTTTTTACTAATAATTGTGTTGAGGGTAGAAAATCCTAATTCACATAAATAGAATGTTGAAAATTGTAGTAAAATGTTGAAAGTTTTTTTAGATATTGCCACATATTCTTCTTTTATAGAAATCCAAAAGGCTTCAAGAGACAATTCCTTATGTTTAGTCATCAATTCACAATGAGTGGCTATAGCTGCCAGTTCTTCTTCTGTTAATGTTAAACCAAAATCACTCGAAGCTTCCATGAATGGGTTTCTAATCCAATCGTATTGTTCACTGTTAAGTGATGGAACATGATATAAATTAAATTCTGCCTGTCAGCCTTCAAGTCCTATTTTATGTACACTTAATTTTTGCTCACTTCCAGAATCGGATTCTTCAATATCTTGCTTCTTTTTGAAAAATCTATCCATTTTATTTGGGTGTGTTTATCTAAAAATAATATAATGATGTGTTAATAATAAACATAATAATGATATGTTAACAAAGAGAGTGGTATTTCCACAATGAAATGATATAATAGAGTAACCATATTTATTTTTATATCTGGGCACATGCCGCAAACCAGCGCAGCTAGTAATTCCAGGTCTTGAGTGGGAACAGTGAGGAATTAAGAAAATACAAGGTCAGGAGGGCCCTGTAATTGCTGCTGGCAAGAACAAAGCACGCCCAAAAACCGCATCTTGCTTTATGTATAGGGCAAAGTGGGCCATTAGCAAATCAATGGTCTCTGATCACATTTCCAAGGCAACCTGATAATTTTACCAAATGCAGAAAACCTCCACCATACATATTGTTAGTCAAATAAGTTTGTAAATATGATATATATGTTTGCTCACTTATAGTTTGCATTGGGTGTGGGAGCAGGCTGTAAGCAGGCAGGGTGGTTATAGCCTAAGGTTTAGTTTTAAGACTAAGCTTTTCCCCACACCCTTGACTGATTGCATGATGTGGGGTGGTACACTCTCATGAGAAATCCCATTATGCCTCAGATAAGTGAGTTTGTATCAGAGACTTCCTTGTTTGTATATTGGATTAAAGGTTTTGATTTCTACACTACAAAATGAGAGCAGACCGAGAGCTTGCTCTCTCTTGGTTCCTGAGATTAGCATTAGAGGAGAGAGCAGAGAAAGGCCACATGGAGGAGGCCAAGAGAAGCAGCCAAGATGGCAGAATGCTGAAGGAGAAGCCAGCTTGTGCAGAGTTTGTGCAGGGAGAAGGAGATGGGAACAGAGGTGAATAAGGCTAGTGAGCTAGAAACCGTAGATTCTAGGAAACTTGGATAAGTCAATAGCTTTGTGAGCACTGAATGAGTAGGTTTTGGAGCCTAGTGTGTGTTTTTACTTGCCTGCCGGGTGCAAGCTAAGATTAAAGCTAATGGCCCACCAGTTCTTGGCTCCGTTGTTTTATTACCATCTGTCTAAATTTAATGTGAACCTGCATGAGCCAGGTGGCTGTGATGGTGGCTGTAGCTACTGGCTTTACACATATCATCTTAATATTACACCAAACAAAGGATTGAAGAAACTTGCCTCCAGTCTTTCTGGGGAACATGGGGGGTAGTGTAAATAATCCAGCACCACAGCTTAACAGCCTTTTCAACCTAATCAGGCAAGTGAGGTGGGGGATTGGACAGACTGTCAGCTTACAGCCAATTCCCCACACCTCTGTCCCCCAAAAATCTAAACTCCAAAAACCCTGTTGAATTTTTGGTCCCCAACATGCACATATTTCTCTGGAATACCATAGGGTGCACCTGGAAATCTTCTAGGGTGCACCAGTGCACCCGGGCACATACTTTGAGAACCACTGACTTAAGGAAATGACAGTAATAGTCTTCAGGTATCTCGCAAAACAGAAAACCAAAAAGGAGGATAAAGGTTAAGACCTGGAGGTAGGAGCATGCTTAGTGTGTTTAAGGAACAACAAGGAGGCTTCTTAGGTCTGGAGTAGAGTACACAGGGGAGGAGCAATAAATAAGGTCAGAAAGAAAGGACAGGGTTGGGCAGAGGTGATATATGGCCTTGAGAAACACAATAATATGTTTTGCTTTTACTTTGAAAGAGATGGGAAGATTTTGAACAAAAGAGTGCTGACATTTTAGTTTTAACAAGATCTCAGTAATATTTAATTAATTAATTAATGAACTAGTTAATGTGTGTTTCCAAGAAATGCACCAAGAAGCCAGAGATTGGATTGGAACAGTGGGCCAGATCAAGCTGAGGCACACTTTCCTCAAAGTTGCTGGTTCAATACGGAGCCATGAGTCTCATCACAAGACAAGGAGAAGGCAACCACGACTGATAAACATGAGAGAAGACCCAGTTGCCCTGAAAGTCTTGCATAACTCCTACTGCAACTAACATATCAAATAATTGACTTCTTGTGGCAAATTCAAACCAGGTTAGGGAATACGTGCCTATATAGCAACAAGCTAAGTTAGGAAAATTATGATAAGAAAATGCATCTTACCTATTTCTGCAGCATCCGAGACTGAGCTCCTATATCCAGACAAACCATATTCTAGTGTAGAGAGCTCTGCATCATTTGGGGAACTTTAAAAGTACTTGATGATATGTTGAATCCTCTTCCCTTTAAGTCATTGCTGATTATTTTTTTGACCAACTCACAGGATAAAACCCTCAAGTACACATTCATAAAATCTTATAAGCTCCCAGAAATGTTCACAAGTCAGAAAGCATTAAAGAATTAAGAGCCTGACCAGGTGGAGGAGCAGTGGATAGAGCATTAAAGTGGGACGCGGAGGACCCAGGTTCGAAACCTCCAGGTTGCCAGCTTGAGTGCAGGCTCATCTGGTTTGACCAAAGCTTACCAGCTTGGACCCAAGGTCACTGGCTTGAGTCCAAGGTCGCTGGCTCAAGCAAGGGGTCACTCAGTCTGCTGTAGGCCTCCAGTCAAGGCACATATGAGAAAGCAATCAATGAACAACTAAGGAGCCACAGAGAATTGATGCTTCTCATCTCTCTTTCTGTCTGTCAGTCCCTATCTGTCCCTCTCTCTTTCTCTCTCTCTGTCTCTGTCACACAAAAAAAGAATAAGAGAAGCTGAATGGCAATCATGGCTCTCCCACACCACCACCACCACTACCACCACAGAAAAGCTTCATGTTAAAGAATTCTCAGTGATTTAAAAGATTTTTACCCCTAATTTATTTCTAATTTTACTTCAAGTAACAGGCTAATATATTTAGTAAAAAAGGTTGATTACAAAAGAAACTGCAGTATCTTGTATATACTTTTACAGTATGAGTAAAGATAATCAGGAACAATTTTACTATGAGAATATATGAGGTTTGAAGAATGTCAAAACAAATTTTTACTTACAGACAGGTCAAAGTATAGAATTAAATACTTTTGAAATTATAACACTTTAAAGTGTTTCATAATTAGAATTCCTGGAATGTTTAGCCGAGATTTCAAAAAATTCAGTCTCTGTTTTAAACCCAACTTCCTTTTTTCAGAATAATCATCTTTTATTATTTATTTATGTATTTCTGAAGCCTATTGTTATATTTACCATTTTGTGTGTGTCTTTTTTATTTTTCTTAATTGAATCATCCTCACTCATTTTAACCAACCTACTCCCAGCCCCCCTCTTTTGGTGACTACCAATTCGTTTTATTAACTATTAGTTTTTTTCTTTTTCTTTTTAAATTTCACATGTAAGATCACACAGTATTTGTCTTTCTCTATCTGACTTATTTTACTTAGCCTAATACTATCATGGTCCATCTATGTTGTCTCAGGTGATAAAATTTCCTTCTTTTTAAGACTGAATAATATCCCATTATATATAGATGTGTATGTACGTATATATGTAAACACATGTATATATATATATATATATATATATATGTGTGTGTGTGTGTGTGTGTGTATAAGTATTTAAATTACATTTTCTTATTTATCTGTCAATGGATGCCTAGGTTGTTTTCTATCTTCACTCTTAGAAATAGTGATTTTATTTCCTTTGAATAAAAGTTTTAGTTTTTTATGCTTTATAATAATAATTTATATTAATTTTTATTTCTATTTAATTTGTAAATTTCCTGTTACGATCTTTTTGCCTACTTTTCTAATGGCATTCTCCTTCTTTAATATTGATTTGTATAAATGTTTTACATGTCAGTGATATCTGTAATCAATTACACACAGGTTTTATTTGCCATCTGCCTTAAAAGTTTAAAGATTAATTAAATCTATATTTTTCAGATAAATTCTGTCTCTAAATATGTGTTTAGAAAGCTTCTTTTAACCTTAAGATGAGACAAATAACCACCTGGATTTTCCTCCAGTGGTTTTAAAATTAATTTTTATGTGTCTGATTTTTGGTAGCCAGATTATCTTTTCATATGCAGGACACATTTTTTTCAGCCATGATTTGATTGATAAATTCTTTCCCCTGCGATGTGAGATGCTATCTTTCACATGTCATAAGTTCTTACACTGTGTGTGGCCTGTTTCTAGAGTTTCTCTTCTATTTAACATCTCTACTATTGCATCAGAAGCACATTTGGATCATTTCTTTAATTATGATAGTCTTGATTTACATTTTGAAATCTGCTGCTTCAAGCTTATCAAAACTTTCTTGGCTATTGTTATACATTTAATTTGTGCAGACTGTTTTGTCAAGAGTTTAAACATGCCATTTGGATTTTTGTTGAGATTGCATTCTAATATTTTGATTAATTTAGGAACAATTGGCAGTTTTCCCATATTAAGTTTCCATCCAGAACATATGCTTTCTCTATTTTTCAAGTCTTTAAAAAAAATCTTACTGTAAATTGTTATCATTTTCTTAATGTGGACATTCATATTTTCTATTAAGTTTATTCCTATTAATTTTATAACTGTTACTACTGTAAATGAAAGTTCTTAAATTATATTTTTCATTTTATTCCTCAGTATATAAGGAAACTATAACTGTGCACATATTTATTTTTAAATGTTTCATCAAATTTGATGAAATGAGGATCTTGCCAATTTTAATGTGGCTATGAATAGAATATTGGCATACTTGCACATTCCCAAGAATTTCTAAACAATATGTCCTGAGAGCTTGACATGTAACTCAGCATTTCTTTTTCTGAATACTTTATGTAACCTTACATCTGCAGCTGAGAGAACAAAGAATAAATGAAAAGGAATGTGATCAATGCTAGGACTGACCATTAGTTTTTAGAAATCTTCCAAAGGAATGTTTTCCACATAATTTAGCAACCAAGAAGTTATAAATAATGAAGTGAATAAACTTTATTTTATTATGTTGATATTTCAAGTTTTCTGAGTCAAAGAAGCAGTGCATATGTGTTTACTATTAATATGAAGATATTGATATACTTGAGTGACACCCTTGTTGAGGTTGAATTGGGAGTTACAAATCAAACACAGCTCTCTGTGCTCCCCAGTTCTCTTCATTGTACCCTTGTTCAAATTTCCCCCCACAGACGCTTGAAGGCCACTGGCCACTCTCCCAGGAAATCTTTGGAACTAGACATCGATAGGAATGAATTGTAAGCTACTTTTTCAGCTCTATAATTAGACTTTCCAGCCTAATTGTATGAGATGAAATCGAGAAAGATCAAATTTACCCAGATGACTAGACGTTAGAATCATTACAAAGCAATACATTGACAAGTACAAAGCTGGCATACTTCTGGGAATAAAACTGAACCTCCTGTGTCTCACCAGACTATCAGATGGGGATAAGAATATGTTTACCTGCTTCACATTCTTTTCCACTGGTTTTATATATTTTTATTTTTATCTTTGCTAATCTCCGATCATTTTATAGTAGAAATGAATATTATTATTTTCCTTTTTTAAAAGAAAACAGTCTATTACTGAGAGGAGTAAATTTCTCACAAACTGTTTTCCTGGAAATTAATTTCAAAAAGAATTTTTATAAAATTCTTGTATTTAGAGTGAAGAGAACAGTCAATTGTAAGGACATATGTACTGGAAACATGATTCCTTTCTATTATATAAGAGATGCTGAGAAAATGTTGCTATTTTTGTTTATCTTCAATTGATTAAGTCTCCTTCATGAGTCTTCTTGTGTTATGTAATAAATGAAAAATAAATTCTCATTCTAGTTTAGGCTTTTTATTTAGGGCTCAATTTCTCATAGGTAGGAGGGCACAGGCTCTCATTCAGCCTTCCTCTACCTCTGCTTGTTTCAAATAAGAGTTGCTCAGATATGTAGGGTAAAAGGGAGGCCTCACAAGCCCTCATGGTTTCAAGGAAGAATCAGTGCCCTTGGGAGTCATGTCCTTTGTTCTCTAGCCATTGATGCATCAGCTGGCAGAATGCAAGTCAGTCTCATAACTGTATTATTCATTGTCCAACATCACTTTCTGGTTGACCTGGATTCCCCTTAGACTAGAATGGCTTTAACCTCTCCCATTCTCTGTTATATTTTCTGTGCAGCCTTTTGGCCAGTGGGCCAGCCCCAGAGTCCTTCATTGGACCAACTACTTTTGCCACAGTATGCCCACAGCAAGCCATGTCACACTGTCCAGCTAGAATTCATAGTTCTTATAAGAGTGTGTATATCCATTGCTACCCATATCTGTATCTACACATTAGACTATCTCACAAAAATTGATATGGTAAATTTTGTTTCAACCCAGCTAAGGTAGGTTATAATATGTTCCAAAGTACAGAGTATGTTTTACTTATTTTTGACTCTCCAGAACCACACTTGATACCTTGAATATAAATAATCAATATGTACCCTCCTTGTGATTGAGAACAGTTCTCCATTCTCATGGATGATAGCTTTGTGACCACTAAACACACACATAGTATTGAAACAATGGTACAAATAGCAAAAAAATAACAGTGAGGGACATGTTAGGATAATAATAAATTTTGGAAAAGTTCTCTAGATACCTTTTAATCCAGTTTCTAAATTTTTAATGTAAAATTGGCATTTGTACTCAATGAATTTCTCTCATTTGTAGACTTCTTGCAGCAATTCTTAACCAAAACTTAAAGAACACACTAAGACTAGCACAATGTTGGGCAAATGAGTTTGTAAAATTTGTATTTTTTTGAGTTTCTCACTTTTATTGTTAAAAAATGGTGCTGGGCAACCACTTGTGTGCTTGCCCTCAGAGCAGGGCAGTTGATTGCAAATTACAGATTTCATTCCTGCTTTGGATGGGCCATAATTTTGCTAATGTTTCCTAGAGAAGGGGACTTTGTGGGCCCAGCCAGTTTTCAGAGAGTAGAGAGAATGCAGAGTACTAAAGAAGAAGCCAGTTTGTGCAGAGAGAGAGGTGTGCAGATGGGGAACCAGAGCTGAGGGGCTTGGAAAGCTCACTAAGACTGGTGGGGCCTTTGATTTTAGGAGGAACTGGAGAAAAATCTCCTGGTTGTGGAACCAGACAATGCATCAGGGCTTTGGGAGCCCTGAATGAAAGGGAAGTGTTTTCCCTGTGTATTGCTCATCCGCTAGTGCAAGACTTTAATAAAGGAATGGCCCACCATTTTTTGACTCCACTGTTTCTTTACCATCTGTCTGAATTCAATGAGAATGTGCATGTGAATGGCCATCATGGCAGCAGCCCCTGGCCTTACACACAATCTCTTGGTTTTCCTCTAATCATTTTTTAATAGAGTGTTGAATATTTAAATGATACTTTACAAATTACAAGAAAGGGATCAAACCCTGACCACAAATACTTGTGTGGGAAGATGTGAAGCCAGTATCCACGGCCACCATCATAGCCGCCTGGCCCATGCAGGTACGCATTTGATTTGGACAGACGGTAATGAAACAACAGAGCCAAGAACTTGCGGGCCATTAGCTTTAATCCTAGCTCACACCCGGCAGGCAAGAAATACACACAGTGGAAAAACACTTCCCTTTCCATTCAAGGCTCCCAAAGCCACTGACTCATCCGAGTATTCCTAGAATCAAAAGTTTCTACCTCACCAGCCTTATTCACCTCTGTTCCCCATCTCCTCTCTGCACAAACTCTGCACAAACTGGCTTCTCCTTCAGCACTCTGCCACCTTGGCTGCTTCTCCTCTCCTCCTCATGGCCTTTCTCTGCTCTCCTACAGCATGGGCTTCTCCAAGACTGTAATTACTTTTCCCCTGGAACAACGTGATCTCTCTTCCTTTTAAAACCTTTTAGCACAAAAGCCCTCCCCCAACACACATTAATATAATCATGCCCATCCCAAGCAAGAAGGGCAACTAATATCACCTGGGCGACGGGCTTCCATGTAGGCAGCGCTGTCTTTAACAAAGTGAGCATAATATATTTTACCTGCCCAACAGAAGACTTTAAAAGTGTTTTTATTTTTAGATTTCTTAAAAAGATAAAGAAAAACTCCTTTGAGAGAGAGGTGGGGGGGCATAAAGAAAATAACGACAAGGAATTCAGAGGTGAGTTGACATTTTGAGGTTAAAGTGAAACAATGCCTTCATTGCAGTGAGCACTTCTGACGTCTGTCGAAAGGGGTACACAGTCATTAACAGTGGCTGCATTCTCTCTGGCTTTGGGTTCAAAGTGCTTTCCAAAGCTGTTGTTATTCAAAACTAAATAACTGTTGTCACTGCTCTATTTTTTTTTCCATGAGATATCTGCTTACTTTCAGACAAAAAGAAAATATCTCATAATAATTTGGTTTTGTATGAGTGTGCTCTTTCTTCCAGGAAATAAAAAATACTTATTTAAGGATTTATCTCTGTCCACAGAGAGGAAGAAGAGAAGCTTTAAAAAGTTTTATTCCTCCCTCCCTAAAGCAGTTCTTGGCTGGCTTTCCATCAGGGGGAAATGTTATCTTCAGCATATTTTGTCTATAAAAGAGACAGTGCCAGATGATTTAAACGATTATAATTGGGAAGGATATGGAAAAAGAGACATCTCTTCCTACTGTGTTTCACTTAAATGTAGAGGGGAAAATCCCTTTGGGTAAATTAGCACTTGGAGGATTTAGCAAAATGAATGAACTTTGACAGGGGCTTTTAAAACATCTATTTCATAATCTAACGAGTTTTGTTCCTGTTTACTTGGGCTACTACCCTGCTTTGGCATGCCATAAAGTCATTAAAATTCGAAACAGATTCTCCAGAAGAGAAAAACCAGATGAGCCTTGACTTGTATACAGTTTGTCTTGCTAAATAGCATTTCCTCTGACTGGCCGTGCCTCTCCCTTGGTACAAAATTTCTCTCACTTCACTCATCTGAAAAATCAAAGAGCTGACTGAACTTCAGCTGCCCAAATCAAAGGGCTCTAGGAAAGGCTCTTTACAAGTGATTAGCAAATGTGCTCTCAAAAACTGAATATATAGGTGATTTATATTTATACATTGGTATTAAAAGCTAACCTCTATTATGTCAAAGAAATAAAGGAGAAATAACAGCAGAAGCTTGTAGTCACTACATTAAGAAAAAATAATAAGTGTATGAGTCCGCCATGCCTTACACAAAAATTTTTAAATAAAAGCTCTGAAAAGTCAAATGTCTTCATGGTAACTCATTCAACGTACCTTGTATGGATTTGATGACTGAGCCTTACCTGACCTACAATGAATTATTTATCTTTATTTATTTCTCTTGATTTAACTGTTCATATGCTTCTCTGCAGAAATATCACTATATACAATCACAGGGCTGTTACAGACCCCACTGTGGGTTCTACAGAATATGTTTAGCGTTACTTTTACAAATTTAAATATGTCTGATTTTTGTAACAGAAAATTCTGAATATTGGAACACACAAATCTATGTTTCCTTGCTATTGTGCCAGGTATTCTACTAACTGCTTTAAAACTTCATCTCATTGAGGCCTCACGACCTCCCCCAGAGATAGACACTGATGTGATCTCTAGTTTGTAGATGAGGAAACAAAAAGTTGGAGAGGTGAAATAAGTTGTTTAAGGTCACTCTTCCAGTTATGTATTGTTGCATAATCAACATCCCTGAAATGTAGTGGCTGAAACAATGCTTTATTGCTATCACACACATTTCTGTGATTTGACTGGTCAGTAGAGTAGTACTCACATGTGACTGCTGTCAGAAGATGGACATGGAGTCATCTGGAGGCATATTTTTTTCATAGTTTTATTTAGACAATTAATTTTAGCAGGGTGACATTGGTCAACTAGAACATAGATTTAGAGAAAACATCTCCAGATCATTTTGACATTCATTATGCTGTATACCCATCACACAAAATCTAATTATACTTTGTCACCCTTCATTTGGTTTTCTTTATGCCCCTCTTCTCCCACCACCCCTTCTTCTTCTCCCTTCCCCTCTCCCTGGTAACCATTGTACTCTTATCCATGTCCATGAGTCTCAATTTTGTGTCCTACCTATGTATGGAATCATACAGTTCTTAGTTTTTTTCTGATTTACTTATTTCACTCATTATAATGCTATCAAGGTACATCCATGTTGTCATAAATGATACTATGTCATCATTTCTTATGGCTGAGTAGTATTTTATAGTATATATGTACCACATCTTCTTTATCCAATCTGCTATTGAAGGACTTTTTGGTTGTTTCCATGTCTTGGACATCATGAACAATGCTGCGATGTGTGGGCATTGTTCTTTACATACCAATGATTTTGACTTTTGAGGCTCCGTGTGTCTTTACGTACCAATGATTTTGAGTTTTGGGAATATATACCCAGTAGAGGGATTGCTGGGTCATATGGTAGTTCTATTCTTAATTTTTTGAGGAACCACCATACTTTCTTCCATAATAGTTGCACTAATTTACATTCCCACCAACAGTGAATGAGGGTTCCTTTTTCTCCACAGCCTCTCCAACACTTGTTATTACCTGTCTTGTTGATAATAGCTAATCTAACAGGTGTAAGGTGGTATCTCATTGTAGTTTTGATTTTCATTTCTCTAATAGCTAGTGAAGATGAGCATCTTTTCATATATCTATTGGCCATTTGTATTTCTTCTTGGGAGAAGTGTCTGTTCATGTCCTCTTCACATTCTTTATATCCTTTGGATATTAGCTCCTTATCTGAGCTGTTGTTTGAAAATACCATCTCCCAATTAGTTGGCTGTCTGTTTGTTTTGTTGTCAGTTTCTTTTGCTGTGCAGAAGCTTCTTAGTTTGATGTAGTCTCATTCATTTATCTTTGCCTTTACTTCCCTTACCTGTGGCATCAAATTCATAAAATGTTCTTTATAACCAAGGTCCATGAGTTTAGTACCTATGTTTTCTTCTATGTATTTTATTGTTTCAGATTTTATATTTAGGTCTTTGATCCATTTTGAATTAATTTTTGTATAAGGAGACAAACCGTAGTCAAGTTTCATTCTTTTGCACATGGCTTTCCAATTTTCCCAGCACCATTTATTGAAGAGGCTTTCTTTTCTCCCCTGTGTGTTTTTGGCTCTTTTATCAAAGATGATTTGACCATATATGTGGTTTTATTTCTGGGTTCTCTATTCTGCTCCATTGGTCTGAGTGTCTATTTTTCTGCCAGTACCATGCTGCTTTGATTATCGTGACTGTGTAGTATAATTTGAAGTCAGGTATTGTAATGCCCCAGCTTCATTTTTTTCCTTAGGATTACTTTGGCTATTTGTTGTTGTTTTGTTTGTTTGTTTGTTTGTTTTATGGTTCCATATAAACATGATGATTTTTTGTTCCATTTCTTTAAAAAATGACATTGGAATTTTGATTGAAATTGCATTAAATTTGTATATTGATTTGGGTAATATGGTCATTTTAACTATATTTATTCTTCCTATCTAAGAACAAGAAATATGTTTTCATTTCATTGTGTCTTTTTCAATTTCCTTTAACAATGTTTTGTAGTTTTCATTATATAGGTCCTTTACATTGTTTGTTATGTTTATTCCTAGGCATTTTTTGTTGTTGTTGTTGCAACCATAAAAGGGATTATTTTTTTTTTAGTTCGTTTTCTGAAGTTTCATTGTTGGAATATAAGAAAGCAATAGAGTTTTGTATATTGATTTTGTATCCTGTGACCTTACTGTACTGGTTTATTTTTTCTAATAGTCTTTCTTTGGAGTCTTTGGAATTTTCTATATACAGGATCATATCATCTTCAGAATGTGAAACCTTTACTTCTTCTTTCCCAATATAAATGCCTTTTATTTCTTTCTCTTGTCTGATTGCTCTGGCTAGAACTTCCAGCACTATGTTGAATAGGAATAGAGAGAGTGGGCAGCCTTGTCTTGTTCCTGATTTTAGAGTCTCAGTTTTTTTGCCATTCAATATGATATTAGCTGATGGTTTGTCATAAATGGCCTTTATTATGTTGAGATATTTTACCTGGAGGCATCTTTACTTATATTATCTAGACCTTACATGGAATGCCTCAGGACTGGTCAGGCATCTCTGTCTCCATGTGGATTCTCTGCATGGTTATATTGCTCCTACCAGCATGGTGCCCTCAGCATAATCAGACCTCTGACATGGTGACTAGCATCCCCTAGACTAGAGCAAGTGTCCTAAGAAACAAGAAGTAGAGCTTCCAGTTTATTAAATACTGGGCTAAGAAGCTGGCAAAGAGTATTGCTTCTACTTTTTTTCAATGGGTGGAAATAGAGAGATCACCCAGAGGGGACATAGATTCCAACTCTCTCTACATAAGTAGAAGCTACTCAGCTTGTAGATGAACATCCAAGACTTGAATTTAGGTCTATATAGTGCCAAAGTTCATTCACCATGAAGAAAGCTCACCTCTCACCCATTCTCCCCACTGAATGCCACCCCCATTTTGTGGTGTTGTTTTGTATAATATTCCTTCTTACATTGGTCATTTTCTAATAACCTCCTACCTCTACCAGACTATCCCATAAGAAAGATATTCTGAAGAAATAAAAATAGAGACCTGTGGCATATTTATGGGGATGAATAGAGAAAAATTGTTCTCTTTTTATCCCCATTTTTAAAATCCTCACCTCGATAGAACTTAGAAGTAACAAACAAACAAGGAGAAACTCAAAGAACAATTAATGTGAAAAAGGGACAGAAGGAAAAACAGAGAGTATACACTCTAGAACATTCTAACTATATGAACAACTTACTCAACCCTCTACCTCTCTTCTATCCCAAAATTCTAATGCTTCCCTGCCACTAAAATGTAACACTTTTAATGTTTATTTTTGTAAATATTTGCCCCAGCTCCTAACACAGTGACTGGCATGTAATAGTTCCCAGTCTGTGGCAGAAATGCATGCATGAAGCTCTGTAGATCAGTGAATATGCTTCCCAGACATATAATTTATGGCCTGTCTTTAGGCCACCCTCTATTCAACGAAAAGTAGAAAAACAAATAGCTGAGTCATGCTTGTTAGCTGACAAGGTTTTAGTTTGGACTTGTAATGACCTTGAGCTGTTTTTGCCCTTGTGGGTTAAGCTTTAGAGTCTAGTCACCTTGAAGGCACAAAAAAAGGCCTTGAGAATTGAAGGTCCATACTGATTCATACAGAAATAATCACAGTACTATTCAGAACGAGAGTTGATGCACTTGTGGTCTCTCAAGGAACAATCAAAGCTTCACTGGGATTTAGCTAACTAGCAGTCATGATTTCAAACCCTACTCTCATTTGGACAAACCTGTCGCATGTGTCAAAGTGGCACAGTTCTTCCAGCGGGCTTTTGGGAATGAGACCCACAGCAGGCAGCTGTGCTGATAAAATCTAGCTGAATAGTAGCAGTGCATTAGTCAGTTTTTCTGAGACATCTGGCATTTCCTTTCCAACTCTTTTCTCTTCCCACCTCTCCTCCTGGATGCTGAACTTATAGGTAGCCTTCCTGCTTCATCTTCCATTACCCTCCCAATAACCACAGGACATCTTATTTCTTCAATAAACTCCACGATTTTCTGACTCCTCTCATTATTCTTGTCAAATGAAAACTATTGATGACTCCTTCCTACAAAAACAAATGTTACTGCCTGGAGCATTTCTGAATTCAAGGTCATTAGCACAGGGTGCAAATATCAGGCACAGCTTTTTATGATTTACCCCTCGTGTTTGAGTAAAGATGCTATAGTGGCTGAGAACACTTGCCAATGGTAAGTGTTCAAGTTGCTACGCTACAAACACCAGGAGAAAACTTCCTACCTTCCCAGTGGTAAATTGTTATATATCACATGGGAGGGTCTTTGGGATCTCTTCATCCAATTGTGTCATTTTATCTGTTAGGAAATTGGGACCCAGGTAGGTAAAGCTATCTTCCTGCATATCTATAATGACACAATGAGGCTACAATCCAACTCTCTTAATTCTTCCTAGTTCAGTGACCATACTACAATGCTGTATTCAGATCATAATTTTTTCTTTTGTCCACCAATATATCCTGTGCGTTTTACTCTCTCCCATACTTGCATAGCACTGTGATTTTTACTCCTGTCACCTCAAAGCTATTTCTAATTTTCTAGATCTCCTTGATAAGATGCATTGATCAAGAGAGCTTTCCTTGTTCTTGGTTCATTTGCTACCAACATGTACATTTTTGCCCTCTGTTCTTATTGAGTGATTGTGCCCATGCTGCCAGGGAAACTAGCACACCTTTCACCGAAAGATGGACGAGGTTAAGATCAGGTCTGCTGATCACCATATAACCTTCCCTTTAGCTTCACTGTGATGACTGATGGAAGAGATTTGCCCTTTCAGCAAAAATTATAACTCAAGCAAATAGTGGATTGTGTTACCTGCTCTATACTAGCTCATGAGGAGCCCATCCAATGAGGAAGGGTCCCTTTATACCGTGTAGCTCTCTGCTACACCATAAATCTGATGTGGATATTTACTCCTCACTCAGGATTTAGGACACAACAACTGGTCAAGGTGTCTCTACGACATTCTTAGGGAGCTCCCAGGAAGTGAAAACACTGCAGAGTGAAAGAGTGATACCCCTGACTTTTACTTTTCAGTTCAATCTGAAAAACAAATGCATCGTCTTTCTCAAGGAAGGAGGTAAGGGATGGCATTTGGTTTTGGGCAACTGGGGTCTGGTCATATGCTCTAGCAGAAAAACTAGTATTTTATATACCAGGCAGAGATGAACCTTGGTGTGTCCAGAAAGGAATCTGCTCAAAGGCTCATAAAGGAAAAACTGAAATTACTAGTATTCAGACATAATCTTTTTTTCTCAGCAAATATGCCTCATCTTCCTAGTCAGTAGAGGTTCCTTCACTACCTTCAGCCAGCAAACGAACCACAAAATCAGGTATATTTAGTATTGACTTGAGGCCAGTGAATTTTGTTTTCCTTATTCTTCTAAATTTTAGTGGCATATTCTTTTAAAATATGGATATTTACTTTCCTCGAAATTACTGGACAACTTAGAGGAAGAAGAAACAAGAAATGGCCTCAATAAGCCTAAATAACAAATCCCACTAATGGAGAGTTACTGTGTGATGGAAAAACAAATGAGGAACCAGTCTTCCATGGAAATAACGTATTAGAGGATTTTGTTAATTGTCATAGTTTTTCCTCTACTGAACTCCCATTCATAACTGTTATGGTAACTAGAACCAGGTAATATGGAATACAATAACTTATCTGATCATAACTTTACTGATTTTCAGTTTTTAATCTCAAAATTTTCTAAAGGTTAAAGGTCAAACTCCATTTGTGGCTTTTAACACTTTACAGTGTGATCTCAGTCTTCCTCTCAAGCATAATATCATTGTACTTACCTTCGATCTTCCCTTTCTATGCCAGAAGTCCACCAAACTAACTGAGAAATGCTATGGACTTTTAACACACCACACATACTCTTTCTTTCAGTGAACTGTACATCTAACTAATAAACTGTTACTTGATCTATAAGTTCCATCTGCCTTTTTTCGCCCTCTGCAAGGATCTTGTTATGGATGTTACCATATCTTTCTGCCACATCTTCTTTATAAAAACACTTCAGAGAATGTCTCCTTGGATGATCTCAGACTCACAGCCATTTTACTGCTCCCGAACAATTGATTTGTATTTATCATATCAATACTCAATAGTGACTTCCATCACACTTTCCCTTTAACAATGATTGCCAGAAATTTCACAGCCCAAAACAATTTTCACAGCCCATGTACAGTCAAAGGTATGAATTTATACAATTACATTCCCGGCCATATTTTATGAAATGAACTTTGCTTTTCCTTTATTTTAAATTTGATATCTTGTCGTTTATGTATCATTTTATAAAACTCCTTTCTGCAACAAGGTAACCTGGAATGGAAGGAAAAGGGAAGGCATAAAGGAAGGAAGAAAAGAAGAAAAGGAAGGAGAGAGAGAGGGAAGGAAAGGGAGAAGAAAATAACCCAAATTCTAAAGCTACTTTATTTTTATGATTCTGTCACCTAGAAAATTAATTTTTAATCTGCACTGTCTTAACACTTTGAAGAAGCCTCTATTATAGCATTTATATCATTCTATGTCAATTATTTTCTTAGCCTTTTTTTTTTCTTTTACCTGACTACAAATTCTTTAAAGACAAGAACAGCTTCTTACTTGGTATTCCCAGTTTCTGGCTCAGTTCCTGGCTCAATTAACTGCTCAATATATGTTTATTGAATGAGCAGTAGCTGAAAAGTAGCTCCAAAAGATTTAATCCAATCACATAAATTGAATTAACTAATTGAGGTTCTGTTGAAGATTTAGACATATTCTCTAAATCAGCCTTCTGACCTTCAGAACTTTATATGTGACTTGTCACAGTCATATGTTTCATTGTACTTGTCTCCAACTGAATTTTAACAAATAACCTACAGCTTTATTTAATACAAATCAGATCACATTAAATATAATTTAAAATCTCTCCATGAAATAAGATCCCATTGGGGCATGACAAAACACAATTATACCTTCATGGCATATGCTCTTTTTAAGCAAATCCATTCATGAATATTAAAGTCTCACAACCTTTTCTCAAATTTGGCATCATCTGAAAAATAGTGCCAATACCAAATAGGAATTAAGAAGCCATTGTATTATTTCTATATTGAATTATTTCTCTAAGCAGAGTCATCAACATTGATACATACCAGGGCTTTATTTGAATTTAATGGGAAATCAGTTACAGCAGTATAACAGCTAATTATATTCAGGCTCTTTAATGGATGATGAAATTTTACAATATCTATAGCCCAGTGAGCAAAGGGCAGATTCCAACTTCTTTTCTTTGCAAGTTGAAACAGGTTGGGCCGCTACAACATTTATTCATTTAGGTCTTTCAGGTCTTTGCTAAGACAATTGGCTGAAATGTCATATGAAATACTAAAATAGAAATAAAATAGCCTGAATAAGTTTTTATTGATTCTGATTTTCTCTCTGTTATTTAGAAAAGTCATAGGCAGGAGAAGAAATAAGAATGTGTTGTTAAACTGGAGAATGGATAACTTTACATGTTGTTTTTCAAGTTTGAAGAATAAAAGGATTTAACAGTTTCTTCACAGTCATGGACACATTGTTATTTAAATAAAAGGACAATCAAAAGTGAACTAACACAGATATGTGTTATATATACATGCATTCACATGCATAAGTAAGCACAAACCCTTGTGAGTCAGAGCTGCCTCTGGATAAATTATAATGATGTCACAGCAGTCACCAAAAGTGGCCAGCCACCAGAACAATGTTAAACAGAACCATCTACTAAGCTTGTGCTAGCTCTCCACCTTGCCAACATGCTGCCTCGCTGTGTTTCAGTAAAATAAGAGGAAAATTAATCAATATCTGCAGCAGATGGTGTCTGGAAATTTACTTCCTAATCTAGTCAATAATTGTAGTTCTTTCAAAGATGCACAGTTTCTTTGACAAGGTATCTCATCAGTGACTTAACCGTTTGGAAATATCTCCTTTCAATTTAGTGTTCAGTGTTATCAAAATAACAGCAGTTTCAGCCAGATGCAGACAAGCTACCACTCTATTTTATTTCCCTTCTTCTTTCTTCAGCACATCAAAAACTGGAGAGGGGGGTAGAGATTATAACATAAGAAATGTGGCTTTTTTGTTCCCCAGATTCCCAGGAGAAAGCTCCTATGTTATAAACCTTTCACAAAGAGCTTCCTTTAGGTTGTTTTCTTATTTCTTCTTCCTGTTTCCCACTTCTTACAATTAAATCATTCTTCTAAAGTGAGTATTTTTACTAAGGCACCGATATTAGTTTACTATTACTGCTGTAATAGTTACCAGAGACTCCATGTTTTAAAAGAATACCAATGTATTATTTTACAATTCTGAAAGAAGTCTGGACTAGATTCTACTGGACTAAAATCAAGGTATTGACATTACTGTGTTCCTTTTTATAAGGTATAGGAAAGAATTCGTTTCCTTGCCTTTTCCAAGTTGGAAAAGAAGCCCACATCTCCTGGGTCCTCTCTTCAAAGCCAGCAATGGCCAGTTGAGTCTTTCTCATTCTTCTCACACCATCCTTCCTGCTTCTCTTCCTCTTATAAAGACACTTATAATTACATTGGGTCCACTCAGGTGATCCAAGATAATTTCCATTTTTAGGTCAGCTGAATGCCATCTGTTTGTTACCTTAACCTCTCCTTGCCATATAGCATAATATATTAACAGGTTCCACAGATTAAGAAATGGGCATTTTTTTGGGAGGTGGCATTATTTTACCTGACACGGCATCTTTCTGGAAGTTTCAACTTCTACTCAAAAAGACCGATCTCAATTTATGGGCCACTTCACTCCTTCTATTTGTTTCTTTAATTGGAGTCTTTCACTCGTTATAAACCAGGGGTCCCCAAACTATGGCCCGCGGACCGCATGCGGCCCCCGGAGGCCATTTATCCAGCCCCCGTCGCACTTCCGGAAGGGGCACCTCTTTCATTGGTGGTCAGTGAGAGGAGCACATTGACCATCTCATTAGCCAAAAGCAGGCCCATAGT
Source organism: Saccopteryx bilineata (assembly GCF_036850765.1). Taxonomy (NCBI): domain Eukaryota; kingdom Metazoa; phylum Chordata; class Mammalia; order Chiroptera; family Emballonuridae; genus Saccopteryx; species Saccopteryx bilineata. The sequence goes on along the minus strand of NC_089502.1, from coordinate 122,763,757 downwards.
TCCCATTGAAATACTGGTCAGTTTGTTGATTTAAATTTACTTGTTCCTTATTTTAAATATTGTATTAGTTCCTGTTTTGTTTTTTTACTTTAAAATAAGATACATGTAGTGTGCACAGGAATTTGTTCATAGTTTTTTTTTTTTTTATAATTTTATTTTTTTAATGGGGTGACATCAATAAATCAGGATACATATATTCAAAGATAACAAGTCCAGGTTATCTTGTCATTCAATTATGTTGCATACCCACCACCCAAAGTCAGATTGTCCTCTGTCACCTTCTATCTTGTTTTCTTTGTGCCCCTCCCACCCCCTATCCCTCTCCCATTCCCCCCTCCCCCCCGTAACCACCACACTCTTATCAATGTCTCTTAGTTTCACTATTATGTCCCACCTACGTATGGAATAATACAGTTCCTGTTTTTTTCTGATATACTTATTTTGCTTCGTATCATGTTATCAAGATCCCACCATTTTGCTGTAAATGTTCCGATGTCATCATTTCTTATGGCTGAGTAGTATTCCATAGTGTATATGTGCCACATCTTCTTTATCCAGTCATCTATTGATGGGCTTTTTGGTTGTTTCCATGTCCTGGCCACTGTGAACAATGCTGCAATAAACATGGGGCTGCATGTGTCTTTACGTATCAATGTTTCTGAGTTTTGGGGATATATACCCAGTAGAGGGATTGCTGGGTCATAAGGTAGTTCTATTTTCAGTTTTTTGAGGAACCACCATACTTTCTTCCATAATGGTTGTACTACTTTACATTCCCACCAACAGTGTATGAGGGTTCCTTTTTCTCCACAGCCTCTCCAACATTTGCTATTACCTGACTTGCTAATAACAGCTAATCGAACAGGTGTGAGGTGGTATCTCATTGCCGTTTTGATTTGCATTTCTCTAATAGCTAAAGAAGATGAGCATCTTTTCATATATCTGTTGGCCATTTGTATTTCTTCCTGGGAGAAGTGTCTATTCATATCCTCTTCCCATTTTTTTATTGGATTGTTTGTTTGTTTGTTGTTGAGTTTTATGAGTTCTTTGTATATTTTGGATATTAGGCCCTTATCTGAGCTGTTGTTTGAAAATATCATTTCCCATTTAGTTGGCTTTCTGTTTATTTTGTTATCAGTTTCCCTCGCTGAGCAAAAACTTCTTAGTCTGATGTAGTCCCATTCATTAATTTTTGCCTTCACTTCTCTTGCCATTGGAGTCAAATTCATAAAATGCTCTTTAAAACCCAGGTCCATGAGTTGAGTACCTATGTCTTCTTCTATGTACTTAATTGTTTCAGGTCTTATGTTTAGATCTTTGATCCATTTTGAGTTAATTTTTGTACAGGGGGAGAGACTGTAGTCCAGTTTCATTCTTTTGCATGTGGCTTTCCAGTTTTCCCAGCACCATTTATTGAAGAGGCTTTCTTTTCTCCATTGTGTGTTGTTGGCCCCTTTATCAAAAATTATTTGACTATATATATGTGGTTTTATTTCTGGACTTTCTATTCTGTTCCATTGGTCTGAGTGTCTATTTTTCTGCCAATACCATGCTGTTTTGATTGTCGTGGCCCTATAATAGAGTTTGAAGTCAGGTATTGTTATGCCCCCAGCTTCATTCTTTTTCTTTAGGATTGCTTTGGCTATTCGGGGTTTTTTATAGTTCCATATAAATCTGATGATTTTTTGCTCTATTTCTTTAAAAAATGTCATTGGAATTTTGATGGGAATTGCATTAAATTTGTATATTGCTTTGGGTAATATAGCCATCTTGATTATATTTATTCTTCCTAGCCAAGAACAAGGTATATTCTTCCATCTCATTATATCTTTTTCGATTTCCCTTAACAATGGTTTATAGTTTTCATTATATAAGTCCTTTACATTCTTTGTTATGTTTATTCCTAAGTATTTTATTTTTTTTGTTGCAATCGTGAAGGGGATTATTCTTTTGAGTTCCTTCTCAGTTGTTTCATTGTTGGCATATAGAAAGGCTATTGACTTCTGTATGTTAATTTTGTATCCTGCGACCTTACTGTATTGGCTTATTTTTTCTAGAAGTCTTTTTGTGGATTCTTTGGGGTTTTCGATGTATAGGATCATATCATCTGCAAAAAGTGATACCTTTACTTCTTCTTTTCCAATATGGATGCCTTTTATTTCTTTGTCTTGTCTGATTGCTGTGGCAAGAACCTCTAGTACCACATTAAATAAGAGTGGAGAGAGGGGACAACCCTGTCTTGTTCCTGATTTAAGGGGGAAAGCCTTCAGTTTTGTGCCATTTAATATGATGTTAGCTGATGGTTTATCATATATGGCCTTTATCATGTTGAGATATTTTCCTTCTATACCCATTTTGTTGAGAGTCTTAAACATAAAATTGTGTTGTATTTTATCGAAAGCCTTTTCTGCGTCTATTGATAAGATCATGTGGTTTTTGTTCTTTGTTTTGTTGATATGGTGTATTACATTAACCGTTTTACGTATGTTGAACCATCCTTGAGATTCTGGGATGAATCCCACTTGATCATGATGTATTATTTTTTTAATATGTTGTTGTATTCGATTTGCTAGTATTTTGTTTAGTATTTTAGCATCTGTATTCATTAGAGATATTGGTCTGTAGTTTTCTTTTTTTGTGCCATCCTTGCCTGGTTTTGGTATGAGGGTTATGTTGGCCTCATAAAATGCGTTTGGAAGTATTGCTTCTTCTTCAATTTTTTGGAAGACTTTGAGTAGAATAGGAACCAAGTCTTCTTTGAATGTTTGATAAAATTCGCTGGTATAGCCGTCAGGGCCTGGACTTTTATTTTTGGGGAGGTTTTTAATGGTTTTTTCTATTTCTTCTCTACTGATAGGTCTGTTTAGGCTTTCTGCTTCTTCTTGACTCAGTCTAGGAAGGTTGTATTGTTCTAGGAATTTATCCATTTCTTCTAGGTTGTTGAATTTAGTGGCATAAAGTTTTTCATAGTATTCTACAATAATTCTTTGTATATCTACGGTGTCCGTGGTGATTTCTCCTCTTTCATTTTGTATTTTGTTTATATGAGTTCTTTCTCTTTTTTCCTTGGTAAGTCTTGCCAAGGGTTTGTCAATTTTGTTGATCTTTTCAAAGAACCAGCTCCTTGTTCTATTAATTTTTTCTATAGTTTTTCTGTTCTCTAATTCATTTATTTCTGCTCTGATTTTTATTATCTCCTTTCTTCGGCTGCTTTTGGGTTGTCTTTGTTCTTCTTTTTCTAGTTCCTTAAGGTGGGAAGTTAAGTGGTTCACTTGGGCTCTCTCTTGTTTGTTCATATATGCCTGAAGCGATATGAACTTCCCTCTTATCACTGCTTTTGCTGCATCCCATAGATTCTGATATGTCGTATTGTCATTTTCATTAGTCTGTATATATCTTTTGATCTCTGCACTTATTTCTTCTTTGACCCATTCATTTTTTAAAAGTATGTTGTTTAGTTTCCACATTTTTGTGGGATTTTTTTCCTCTTTTTTGCAGTTGAATTCTAGTTTCAAGGCTTTATGATCAGAAAATATGCTTGGTACAACTTCAATTTTTCTGAATTTGCTGATATTGTTTTTGTGGCCCAACATATGGTCAATTCTTGAGAATGATCCATGTACACTGGAGAAAAATGTATACTCAGTCACTTTGGGATGAAATGTCCTGTAGATGTCTATCATATCCAGGTGCTCTAGTGTTTTGTTTAAGGCCACTATGTCTTTGTTGATTCTCTGTTTGGATGACCGATCTAGAGCCGTCAGCGGTGTATTGAGGTCTCCAAGTATGATTGTATTTTTGTCAGTTTTTGTTTTAAGATCAAGAAGTAGCTGTCGTATATATTTTGGTGCTCCTTGGTTTGGTGCATATATATTAAGAATTGTTATGTCTTCTTGATTCAGTGTCCCCTTAGCCATTATGAAATGGCCATTTTTGTCTCTAAGTACTTTTCCTGTCTTGTAGTCAGCATTATCTGATATGAGTATTGCTACACCTGCTTTTTTTTGGATGTTATTTGCTTGGAGTATTGTTTTCCAGCCTTTCACTTTGAATTTGTTTTTATCCTTGTTACTTAGATGAGTTTCCTGTAGGCAGCATACAGTTGGATTTTCTTTTTTAATCCATTCTGCTACTCTGTGCCTTTTTATTGGTGAGTTTAATCCATTTACATTTAGTGTAATTATTGATACTTGTGAGTTCCCTATTGCCATTTTATATCTTGCTTTCTGTTAGTTTTGTGTCTTGTTTGATCCTTCTCTTTCGTTTTTCTATCTTTTGTTTTTATTTGGTTGTATTCCATACATCTTTCCTCTGTTGCTATCTTTTTTATCTCATGTGCTTCTGTGGTGGTTTTTTCAATGGTGGTTACCTTTGAGTAATGAAAAGGGTCCCTACCCTGTTCATTGTAGCGAACTATTTTGTGAGTACTTTTGCACTCCATCGTCCTTTGCTACTGTTAATCTCCATCTTCTCCCCCTCTTTCTTTTTGTTGTTGTCACAGTTTAAATTTGGTTTTATTGTGTTCTTCTTGGAGCTTTTACTTGTGGCTCTGTTTTTTTTTGTTCTTTGTATCTGATTGGAGAACCCCCTTTAGTAATTCCTGGAGTGGGGGTTTTCTGATGATAAATTCCCTCATCTTTTCTGTATCTGTGCTCCGCTTGTCTTTCTTTGTTTGGGTTTGGCGCGAGTGTTAGCTTGTATTGCCCGGGTTGCCACAGGATCAGATTTTCCTTGGCTTGGATCTCTGAGCCACAGCCTGGTTCGGCCGTTTTTGCTGCGGGGGCCTGGATCTATTCACCCCCTTTGCCCGCCTCAGTTTCTATATTCACAGTTACCAGAGAAAGCCGCCCTGTTTAGGTTAGTGAGGAAGGCGGAGCATTTCTTACTCCCTATTTCCTTCGGGGTTTGGTTATATATTTAGCCAATTTTTCACTCAATCATACCTTTGGGTGTATTGCGAAGAATCTGGAAGCTCCAAGTATAGGTTTTTCTGTTTCTGGTTGAAGATCTTGTTGAGTTTTGGGGGAGATTTATCGGTATCACTTCCTACTCCGCCATTACTCTGACGTCATCCTCCCATAGTTTTTTTTATAGTCCGGCCCTCCAACGATCTGAGGAACAGTGAACTGGCCCCCTGTGTAAAAAGTTTGGGGACCCCTGTTATAAACAGTAGTGGCATTTCAGGAGGCTAAGAGGCTGCTGTCATTGTAAGCTCTACAGAAGAAGAGTATATGAGGGGTACTAGGCTTAATATCTGTGTCTGTTTAAACCTAAGACCCTAATCAGGGATGTCATTTATAAAAGTTTCGCCAGGTGTCTTCATGTTCTTGGCATTTTGGAACCATTGCCAGTTACATGTTTGCATCCAATGGAAAACTAGTTCTTAGAAACAAAGACTGCAAGCACAGCCATCAGGCCCGTTGTTTTAAAGAGAAGAAAGAAAACAGTATAAGACTCCAGAGATATAGCAAAGAGTGCAAGACTATAGTTCTAGCTGTCAAAGTTAAATTGGTAGGTATTTCTGCTGAAAAACCAGTGAAACCATTGTGATCAGTTAGAACTCAAGGGGAAGGGAAACCTGTGAGAGCATTGACACAACACTGTGTCTACGAAAAATTGATTCAAAGTTGAAAAGTATGCATCCCCAGGGTTACTCAGTATAGCCCATTGGAGTGTAGGAAGACAATGTAAACATTTCTATATCCATATCTTTATTTTAAACAATAACTTAAGCTTTATTAATACTTAAAATACTGGCTGACATGATAATGATCCTTTGGTTAGTATTTCAGCTACTCACATATCCCACACAGGTAAATTAAAGCATTTATGTGAGAAAGTAAGAATCTCACCTTTCAGAGGGGTTCACCAGGTCTCCTCACTCATATGCTGTCACCTTAGTGTGACTAAATACAATACTTATAAAACCACTAAGTGTGGCCTGACCTGTGGTGGCGCAGTGGATAAAGCGTCGACCTGGAAATGCTGAGGTCACCGGTTCAAAACTCTGGGCTTGCCTGGTCAAGGCACATATGGGAGTTGATGCTTCCTGCTCTTCCCCCTGTTCTCTCTCTATCTCTCCCTCTCTCTCTCTCTCTCTAATAAAAATGAATAAATAAAATCTAAAAAAAAAACAACAACAAAAAAAACCACTAAGTGTGTAACTGGAACAAGCCATGTTCATTCTGCCTGTCACCACCAGCCAATAAGTAGAAATAAGGATTGCATCTTATAATGGGCTGTCTGTAGATGGTCGGCCAACTCAGAAGACAAAGGGTATCCATGCCTCCAAAGCCTGCCTTAATACCCTCAGTTTACAAGCCTCTTTTATAGGGTGTTCAAGGCTAGTTAGGGGTGGGAAAAGAATGTGGCTACATGTCCTATCTCAAGTCCAGATCCTACTCTTCATTAGGCCTTGGTATGATCACTGGCCTTGGAGATAAAGTTTATATCTTTGTTACTTTCCTCAAGGACTTGGATTGGGTCCGAATGCTCTATAGTCAGGACTATGGACTCCTGTGTCTGGTTTGGTTTTCAAGGCCTGATATCTGAGCTAAGGAAGCAGTCTAACTGGAGTCCTTATGCCTGAAAAATAAATTAGAGTATTCTAGAATACATAGTATAAGATTAAGGTATCAAGAATATGTCTACTGTCTATCCCTTTACAAGTAGATTGTTACATTATCTAGTTTTAAATAAATTAATGTTCATGAAATGGACAAGTAATTTAAAACTAAGCAAGTGTTTAGAGAGTCCTACAAGAAACTATGTATGGAGGTAATACTAATAATATGAGCACAGGTAAGCACCAACTCAATGAAAGAAATGACTTTTATCCAACCTCCAGTACAGCCTTCATCAGTCATAAAAAATCGCAATCTGGCCCTGGCCGGTTGGCTCAGCGGTAGAGCGTCGGCCTAGCGTGCGGAGGACCCGGGTTCGATTCCTGGCCAGGGCACACAGGAGAAGCTGCCCATTTGCTTCTCCACCCCTCCGCCACGCTTTCCTCTCTGTCTCTCTCTTCCCCTCCCGCAGCCAAGGCTCCATTGGAGCAAAAATGGCCCGGGCGCTGGGGATGGCTCTGTGGCCTCTGCCCCAGGCGCTAGAGTGGCTCTGGTCACAACATGGTGACGCCCAGGATGGGCAGAGCATCGCCCCCTGGTGGGCAGAGCGTCGCCCCTGGTGGGCGTGCCGGGTGGATCCCGGTCGGGCGCATGCGGGAGTCTGTCTGACTGTCTCTCCCTGTTTCCAGCTTCAGAAAAATGAAAAAAAAAATCGCAATCTGGTAACATCTGACATGTTTAACTTTGAGCAGAAAAATATTTTTATATTTTAAATGAATACAATAAAAATAGAATTATTTTTGCATTGATATTTCATAGTTAGCTCTATTTAAATTTCTGTTTAGTGCATATTTTGTAATGTTTGTAATATATTATTACAATAATCCATATTTATATTTTATGAATAAACATATATATGTTTTGATAATATATATTAGCATTTATTCTATGGATAAAGGTGCATCATTTATTGTTTGTAGACTGCTATACTAGAAGACAGAGCTTTTGGAAGAAGGCAACAGAGATCAAAGAAAAAGTTGGACATGGAAAAATTTTAAAAGGTCATCAAAAGACGGTACACCAGGGACTCCCAGTGTAGGTCACAGGACATGCTACACTAAGTTGGCTCTGGAATTCTCAGAAACTGAAATATTTTTTAAATTTATTTGTTGATTTTCGAGAGAGAAAGGGAGAGAGAAAGAGAAACAATGATCTGTTCCTGTATGTGCTATGACCGGGGATTGAACCTGCAATCTTCGTAGTTTGGGAGGATGCTCTAACCAACTGAGCTATCAGACCAGGGCAGAAACCAAAGTCTTATATTGACTTATGTGTAGTACTTTTTATTCTATAATAGGGTCCATGACATATTTTATAAAATAAGCTATAAATCGCTCAGTGAGATCCTTAAATTTTACATTTCTACTTTGTTTTTGATGCTAAAAAAATAAACTGCTTCAAAAGGTTACAAAAATATGTCATTTCCTATTACTTAGAGCCATGAAACATTTCAGAAATATATTCAACATTAAAATATCAAATAAAATTGTATACAAACTGGATTTAATTGGCAGTTTAAGCTGCAGCTTGCATACAGTCAGTCCACCTAATAATCAGTGAGTCTCCTTTCTGCACACAGTTATCTTACATTCAGCTACTCTTTTATTGACCTTTTCAAATAATAAGTAGCAATATGCATTTTATAGAAAATGACTGGGGATTTTTAGCTACAAAGTACTCCACCCTGTTAAGGTTGATTATTTTAGGATTAGGTGATTTTCATAACTTCTGTTTTGACATAATACAGAAGCATCCTTCAAAATGTTATATTTAAGATCACAGAAGCTAAGACATTTAAATTTCAAATTGCATGTTATCCATTTTTGGTCCTTTTTAACTTGAGGCAAGCTCTCTGATGCCCTCATCGTTTGTTTATTGTTTTCCTTTTTCCAGCTGCTTTGGGAATCAATTTCATATCACAAAGGACAGAAAATTTTTTTTCTTCCATCTGCCCCAAGCTCACCTTCCCAGACATGAATTTTATCTGCATTAAATAGATTCACTGACCCAGGACTAGTAACGTATCTATAGCAGCAGCTTCTGAGGTGTTCAGTGGAACATGGGAAGGCCCATAATAACTGATTAAAGCCATCAGGAAAGCCGCAGATAATTGTAAAGGATTCTGGGGCAGAATGGCCCTACAAACCATTCTTGTAAGCCATGTCATTTTATTACCATTAACATTCTTCCCTAGCTACCATGCTCAATGCAGAGAATCGTGGGAATTTGACCTGGGCTCACATGAACAGTTGCCTATTCTGCATGCTGGGACAGAGAGATAAAATCTCCTTCCCTGCTCAAGATGCCCTGGCAGAAGTTCCTGCAAGTATTTCCTCCAGAAGGTATCACATTAGTACTTTCTTTAGGGATAATGGTTTGGACTGCAGCACAGAACAAAGTATTTGGTCAGATAATCGAAAAAACATGCTAACTGCTGACCTATCTCATTTCATCTTCAGATCAGAGAGACCCAATTAGGTAGTATTTCCCCACTTCGTAGACCAGGGAAGGAAATTTCTGAGAGGTTAATTGGTGTGCTGAAGGGCACATAATAAAGTGCCTGGCTCAGTCCCACATTCCTTTTCATTGTTTGACATTATACTGTCCTTTCTGAATGGATTATTAGATCAATGTTACTGTTATTCATTCTGTCCAAATAATGACTACCATCATAAATTTAGAATGTTGATAATTCTTTCAATTCTACTATCATCTATAACTGAAGTTGTTCAGAAATTTTTGATAATCATGATTTTTGGAAAAAAACATAACTTTCCCTTATACATTGCTTGTTCAGTATTTTTTAAAAATATTTTTCCCTTTGGCTTTGACCATCCTTAAGATCAATTCTCCCTGCCCAAGTAATAACTCTATTTTTTTTTAACCAGCAGTCACCATGCAAATGTTTGTGCATCATGTCACACTTCCTTACATGTGATTGCAATACATGTAGGGAGTGTACTTATCCAAATATACTACTCCCAAAAACTAGGGGATATTTCAAAATGAATATGAAGTGATAAAATATCCCCTAGTTTTTGTGAGCAGTATATTTAATTTTATTTATTTATTTATTTTTTACAGAGACAGAGAGAGAGTCAGAGAGAGGGATAGACAGGGACAGACAGGAACGAAGAGAGATGGGAAGCATCAATCATTAGCTTTTCGTTGTGTGTTGCAACACCTTAGTTGTTCATTGATTGCTTTCTCATATGTGCCTTGACCGCGGGCCTTCAGCAGACCGAGTAACCCCTTGCTGGAGCCAGCGACCTTGGGTTCAAGCTGGTGGGCTTTTGCTCAAACCAGATGAGCCCGCGCTCAAGCTGGCGACTTCGGGGTCTTGAACCTGGGTCCTCTGCATCCCTGTCCAATGCTCTATCCACTGCGCCACCACCTGGTCAGGCTGTGAGCAGCATATTTAATTGTTAGAACAACACAGTTGTGCTTATCGTTAAAACATTTTCTCATAGCTGTGTGGTCATATCTACATAAAGTTCCAACCATTCTTTCATCCTGGGTTTAAGGAATCACATGTGGTAAAGTTAGAACACCTGCTCTGAGCCAGTTGTATACATTAATTCTATAGCAAAATAGTTTTAGCTGATTTGCACACATAATCCATTAAATTATGTCCCCTGTCCCAATTCATGTTACACTTTAAAAGTCCAATGGCAAATAGTAAGTACTTTGTACTTTGGAAATCTGATATGGTTTTAGAATTTAATCTCTAACCTGTATAAATTTACTCTTAAATCAGATTCTATTACCAGGACAGCTGTACAGAACTTAAGTTTCTCATCTCTAGTTTTCTAGTAGAAAGATACAACTGGCTGTTTCACTCCCCCCCCCAAGTTCAACTTGTCTAAAGTCAAACTCATCTCCCTTATCACTTTCCGAATTTCTTAATTTCACCCTTCAATCCGATCATTCTTAGTTATTCAGGCTTGAACTTGTCATGCTTTTGTTGTTTATCTCTCCTTTCATGTCCTATGTCCTACAAATCATTCTGAGTTTGTAATAGCCTTTCTATTTACACTGCCCCTCTCATTACCTTGCTGAGACAACACCATAGGGCACTAATCAGTCTCCCTCCCATCCACTTCTCCATGTTCCTCCCCTCTGCCTTCCAAACTACTCCAAGGTTGATCTCTCTAAATCAGCATATACCCTTCACCTCCTCCAAACATGCATTTCTTCCAAATGAAATCCAGAGAGACCACCATTTAAAGTTTCTTACAATTCAAAACCATCATTCCAACATGTACACTATTTCTTAACATAAGAGCCGAATCAAACTCCTTGCTCACATCTATTCTCATTTCCATTCTGGTTCTTTTCTTATGACTTGTACATTGACAGCACCAAATTTTCTGTTGTTCTTAACAGACAATAAGACAACTCTGTATCCCAAGTATTTCCATGGCTTTTCTGCAGAAAAAAAATTTATACAGAAATAGTCAAAAGAAAGAAAAAGACAAATAGTCTAAGCATTGGTCTTCAGATCTGTGTTGTATTGCTATTGAATCACCTTTCGCATGAAATAAGAAGGCATGCAGTCTATATTTTAATTTATAGACTCTGATAATCTCAAACAATTCATTTACATCACGTTAATTGTGAAAGAGTCTGTGTAGTTTTCCAGAATTAAAATTGAAATTCCACGTTTTACCAGAAACCATTCCTTTTAGTTCTGTTTAGGCAACAATCATTTTTAAAGTTTTAATTTGGAAGTGAAGGCGAGGTTCAACTAACATTGTCAATCCAGACAACAGACTACTTGAGCACATACCTAACCTTATGCCCAACATTTTAAGCAATGATTGGTAGATTTCAATTGTTTTTTTTTTTCCTCCAGCTATTATAAAAGTAAAGCAGGGATCTAAGGTTTGGCATATGAATATTGCGGGTAAGATACTTAAAAGAGAGTGACTCTGGAAGCTTCCCACTTCTTAGGGACTGTCTGCATTCATAGATCTGAAAAGAAAAATTCATTGTCTCTGTCGACCACATCCAATATTGCACAGCATCATTGCATTTCAGCCATCTCACAAAACTGCATTGTTACTATTCTGAAATCATTTTGTCTTTTCCAGCGAGACTGCTAGAAGAAACAGATTCCTGTGTTCATACCCCGGTGCTTGTGCATTATTAAGAAACTGGCAGGAAAAATAGTCTCATACAAGAGCTGCAAACATTATTTAGGAAAAAGGAAAAGTCGGTGTGTGCTAAGACGAAATAATGGTTCTGACACTTCTATCTGGTGTGTCTTAAATTTATATTATAATGAAAACTCAGATGAATGAATTTGTAATAACTAGGAAAAATGAAACGGGAATATAGGTGAATAAGGACTGAATTTCTTTCCAAGTCATTTTACCTTTAGAATTTCAAAGAGCATATTAGCTAATAGAATTGGTGGCCAAAGTATGGTGTAATAAATGGAGTGCAGGTCAGAGTTAGATTTTGTGTAGGGCTGAAGAAAAACCTGATTGTGGCCATAGTTTGCACTCCCAAAAATGACTTGCTAACCCTTGTGAGTAAAAAGCTGTGTGTGTGATGAGAAAAACTGATTACTCCAAAAAACTCTAAATATGAAAACGTATGTCTTGCAGTGGTTAGGTTTGTTACAATAGCTTCCTATAAAACAAAGCAGAATGGGCCTTGGCCGGTTGGCTCAGTGGTAGAGCGTCGGCCTGGCATGCAGGAGTCCCGGGTTTGATTCCCGGCCAGGGCACACAGGAGAAGTGTCCATCTGCTTCTCCATCCTTCCCCCTCACCTTCCTCTCTTCTCTTCCCCTCCCACAGCCAAAGCTCCACTGGAGCAAAGTTTGCCCAGGTGCTGAGGATGACTCCATGGCCTCTGCCCCAGGCGCTAGAATGGCTCTGATTGCGGCAGAGCGACGCCCTAAGATGGGCAGAGCATCGCCCCCTGGTGGGCATGCCGGGTGGATCCCAGTCGGGTGCATGCGGGAGTCTGTCTGACTAACTCCCCGTTTCCAGCTTCGGAAAGATACAAAAAAAAAAAAAAAAAAAAAAAGAGCAGAATGGAAAAATATCAAAATCATGCATTAACCAATGAAACATACAGATTGGTTCAGTATTGCAACCCGACATCACCTTAACCAAAAAATACAAACATTTTCAGTTTTTTTTAAATTAGTAATGGTAATAGTAAACATTCAGTCACCACACTTCACATGTGAATATTTAGTCTGAATTACTAATGGCTAAAATAAATTTGTATCTCCTTATGTTTTTTGTGGGGTTTTTTTCCTGGATTTGAAAAGTGACTGTGGCTTAGAAGATGTGAGTTCTTAGAAAACCTCAGATTTCGGTTCCAGTTCCAGTTCCAGTCCTGACTTTTCATAGCTATGTGACCTTGATCAAATCAACTAACCTCTCTGATCCTAAGCGTTCACCTGAAAGTATAAAAAATGACACTTTATAAATATATATGACACATAAAAATAATATCTGTGATACAATACTTAAGATAATATAACTACTTATATATTCTATGTTAATATTATGGAATATATTCATAGTATAGTAACATAAATGCAAGTATATGACTTTAATATTTACTGCTCATAAAAATTAGGGGATATTTCAAAATTAATATGAAGCTATAAAATATCCCCTAATATTTGTGAGCAGTAGATATTATAATATGTATAATACATATAAATATTAAATATATATATAATTGGGGTACTCTTCTATGACCTTATAATATTACAAACATGTACATAGATGTGTGTGGGATCATAGAAGTATACTATAATTAAAAAGCTTCTTAATCAATATTATTAGACTGCTGGCCTCCAATGTAATCTATTTTAGAAAAGGCCATTGATGAGTTTATCTCTTTGTTTTTAACTGCGTTTACAATACCGGCTTGAATTTTAAGCTATTATATTAGGTAAGAGTTAATTATTCATTGTAACAGATTGCTAACAAGCACATACATAGAATAGTGCACTGAAGAGGAGGATGTCAGTGTTTAAGTTCTTTTTCCAAAAAGTAGTAAAGCTTTTTTCATTACTGCAAATGCATGAATGAATGAACCACATTGTAAATATAGATGTTCCAGTTTCTCATGAAACAGCCCTCTTGCTTCCTCAGTACTTTATTTCTGTTCAGTATTATTAATCTTTCCACAATTGAGTTGGCTTGCAATTAGCTGAACCAGAGCATAACCTTTTGTGGACAAGTCCTGCTGGGGGTTAGGACGACAGAGACGCAAAGACCCGACTCCGGGGACCAGATTCATTGACGCAGATCCACTTTATTTAGGAAGTAGTCTAGCTTATATACATGGGTTCAGCCTATAGTGTGTTACAACGTGTCCTTCATAGCCAATGGCTGAGAAGATCAGGGAGCTGTGTGGTTGGCACTAAGTCACTTCCTTATAGCAGGCAAGCTCCCTTCCTGGGTATGCCCAGGAGGGTTCTGGGAGCTGGAGTATTCTCATAGCATTGCATCAGCCACAGCTGCTAGGAATGCACTCTGAACTCCACCCACATCTCCCCCTTCTCTTTTAATTAAGGCCAATTGGACTTGATGATGACAGCTTGCTGTTGTAGCTTCTGAATGCTATGCATTATGCAACAGAACCCTAGTAGAACTAAAACAACTATAATACCTATTATGCTATAGATTATGCTAATAGACTAGCTGGATTTAACAATGAGGCAAGATTCTGTAATATTTGACTAGTTAGGAAATAGAATGGGGGTCTTAAACAGGGGATTCCTCCTAGGGGTCGGGATGTCATTTTCCTCCCATTGTGTTACAGAGACCTTCTAGGTGCTGTTAAACACAGTTCCATTTTGATTGTAAAAAATTGATGTAGGTCCATGACGTGGGACCCCCTTCCGACAAAGGTCCCAGCGTCCAAACACAAAATGGATGGCTTGCTGTGGGCTGGGTACTGCATAATGGTTGCAAGGCACATTAAACAAATTACAACAACATGATAAATCATACAATTTCAACAATTACAAAGGTACATTTCACCAGTTTCTGAGCACTTTGCCAAAAGCACATAATGTCCTTGGCCTTCTTTCTAGCCATGGGAAAAGCTTCCCAGGGCATGGGTAGGGCCTCCAGCAAAGCCACCCCCCAACCCCCATCAGGGTATTTCACATTGTCCAAAATCCTTAAGTCTATCCAACAAAGGAGCCAGTGCTCACTCAGGTTGTAGTCCAGGAAATCAGTCCATGCACATGAGGCCTCAGCCAACCCCCCTCATCCCTGCCATTCTGGCAGGTCTTACACTGTCCCAAAGAGGAGCACATGGCAATGGCAGTCAGCATTTCCGTCTCTGTTCTGGAGAGCATGATGGCATCCACCCCATGACCCAAAATGTCAGCGAACCCATCAGCGGCTTAGGCACTCCCTGCCGTTCCAGCAGCCACTCGGCGATGCAAGCCTGGCTTTCGTTCATCCTCCCACTGCAGCTTCTGCCTTTTACCTTCTGGAGTCTGCAAATTGCAACTCCAGCCCAATTCTCCTCATCCTCCAAAGAAAAAGTGAAAACACCAGCTCGTGCTGCTGTGTTCGAGCCCCAGGCTGCCACTGCCTGCGTCTGGGAGTCAGCAGTTACTATAGCACACATAAGCAAGAACACAGCACTAGGGCCTGGGGTCCCATCAGGGGCAATTCTCTGGGCCCACCCTACCAAAGCCTCCAAATCCCCCCAGGTGATGGGGCACACATGCCGGCCACAAGGTCTTCTTCTGGAGCGCTGAGGACCTCCTCCCCTCAGGCATAGTTGGTGTGGAGAAGGCCAGGTCTGTGGCTTTAGATGGGTGAAGACTGAACCATTTAGTGGGTACCCAAGAAACCCTGTCAGGCAGGTTGAGGGGTTCCTGGGATCCAAATTGGCTGAAAAACACAAGCATAACCTCTCCCTTGCGTTAGAAGAGTGTGTGATCCCTGCCACTGTGCTGTGACTGGGTCCTTCCAGCATCATTTCAGAGAGAGGGGTGGGGCAGAGAGAGAGAGAGCGAGAGATACAGAAAAATAGACAAGACATACAGACAGAAAGAAAAAAGACACATGGGGGTGTATAGGCTGGCCCATGGGTCTGCAGCAGAAACACGTGCTGGAGTTAAAGCTGGGGTAGAAAATGGCGTCTGAGAGGCTGGGGTGGGGCATTGAGCCCCAGCAGGGAATGCGGAAGTAGCGACTTTTTCTGGTGGCTGAACTGATGGCAGTTAGCAATTTGGTTGTTTTTGTTTCTGCACGCTCAGCCGCGATTTTGTCAAACTCGAAGGCTAAACTGCTTTCCTCCTCAGTGGAGGGGGGCGAATAGGAAGGTAGGGGTTCCTCTGAAAGTGGAGTAGCCTGTAGGACCTTAGGGACCCGTGGAGGGTCCCCAGCAGGAGCATCGGTCAAGCAGGCGTGTATTGACAATAAGGCAGGAGTGAGGCTGAGAGAGAAGATTTGCCCCCCATGTACTTCGGCCAAATGAACACATCGGAGAGCTTGGGCCCAAGTATCTGGGTCCCAGAGCAGCACGTCCTCAATCCAGGGATTGAGACCAGAGAGAATCTCCCAGTAAATACAGAGATCCTTTTCACAAACCTTAACTTGCCTACTCTGCAATAGGGCATGCAGGGCTCGAGAGTGGGGGAGAAGGTTTCCCATTGCAGAGGGTCACTCACCCATCCCTTGGATGCCGGTTAGGTCCCTGCCCAACATTGGGCGCCAGTTGTGGACAAGTCCTGCGGGGGGTGAGGATGACGAAGATACAGAGATCCGACTCCGGGGACCAGGTTCAGTGACGCAGATCCGCTTTATTCAGGAAGTAAACTAGCTTATATACATGGGTTCATCCTATAGTGTATTACAGCATGTCCTCCATAGCCAATGGCTGAAAAGATCAGGGAGCTGCGTGGTTGGCGCTAAGTCACTTCCTTATAGCAGGCGAGCTTCCTTCCTGGGTGTGCCCAGGAGGGTTCTCGGAGCTGGAGTATTCTCACAGCATTGCATCAGCCACAGCTGCTAGGAATGCGCTCTGTGCTCCACCCACAACCTTTCATTAATTAGAAAAAAAAAAGAGCCTGACCTGTGGTGGCGCAGTGGATAAAGCGTCAACCTGGAAACACTGAGGTTGCTGGTTCAAAACCCAGGGCTTGCCTGGTCAAGGCACATACGGGAGTTGATGCTTCCTGCTCCTCCCCCCTTCTCTCTCTCTCTCTCCCCTCTCTTTAATGAATAAATAAAATCTTAAAAAAAAAGATGAAAAAAAAGAAAAAAAAAGTATGGTTATCAGCTTGAGGAAGCAATAGAACTACTTGTATATTTTCTAGCACAAGCTCAAGCTGATTTTTTTTATTGCTATTGTTTCTTTTTTCCCTTGTTACAGTGTTGTTAAGTCAGATGTTAAAAAGAAGTCTAAAAACCTTTTAAATAACTTGCTCCCATTCCATGAAATTAAAAACAAAACAAAAAAAAAAACAAAACAAAAACATACCAAGCCTGACCTGTGGTGGCACAGTGGATAAAGCATCGACTTGGAAATGCTGAGGTCGCCGGTTTGAAACCCTGGGCTTGCCTTGTCAAGGCACATATGGGAGTTGATGCTTCCAGCTCCTCCCCCCTTCTCTTTCTCTGTCTCTTTCTCTCTCTCTCCCTCTCTCTCTCCTCTCTAAAAATGAATAAAAAAAAATACCAAGGTCAGGTATGAAAAGATGTAAAATTAGCATCTTAGAATACAAATCTGTGCCATAACTCTCTCTTTAATTGCTCACAAAAATTAGAGGATATTTTATCGCTTCATATTCATTTTGAAATATCCCCTAATTTTGCTCACAAAAATTAGAGGATATTTTATTGCTTCACATTCATTTTGAAATATCCCCTAATTTTTGTGAGCAAGATATTTCTAAGCATTTACAATTATTTTTATACTCTATTCTACATTGAAAGCAAACAGCTTAAGTGTCTTCTTTGTTTTAACTAGAGAATTTAGAAAAATATCCCTTGATTCATATTTATATTTCCTAGGTAATTATCTCTATGAGATATATTGATCTAAGAAACTAAGAAATGTATATACATATGATTTGCTGTTTAGTTTTTCACTGTTTCTGTTCAGGCTGATTGAATTAACCAATGCAGATTTCTTAAACTCAGCAAAACTTAATCATGTAAGTAATTATAATTATAATAAATAAAAAGTGCTTTACCTCAGCATATTCACCGGAGTCTATTTTGCTACACAGTTATTAAAGGTGACCAATTCTTTAAAAATTTTGAAATTTAATGTATTTCTTGAAAGGAATGATTTACGGTAAAAGTAAATTGGAAATGAGAACAGTAGTGGTCACTGAAGTACAAGCAGATGCTATAGAATAAAGTAAAATGTAACTTAGAATTATTAAGCTAAAATCAAGGTGACTGTAAAAATATAAATCAGAATTGTTAGGAAAATCTCTTTGAAAAAGGAAACCAGGAATCATCACAATAACAGTACCATAAGATGCCATTCTGTTTCTTTAATATAAAGATGAGACCATCCTTACTGCAGTATTCAATAAAAAGACTAAACAGATAATGGTATTGAATCCATTTTTCTTTGAAAATTTTAACAGGATAAGGTTTTTGATGATGCATCCTTGCCTCAACAAAACTCCTCATGAAAAACAGAGTGCTATCAGTAAACAACAAAAAAAGTTAAATGCTAAGAATAAATTCTGTAATTCCTCCCAGTTCCATCCCCTGAGTGAGCTCTTTTCTGAAGATCATTGTCAGAAAGGGGATTCTATAGTGACAGCTGAAAGCAAACATGTTATTAGTTGGACAACAGTGCCTCTATGAGGAAGAGTAGCAGGGGCAAAAATGACCCTTCTCTGTCTTTCCTGGTTTTTTAAATAGCTTTGGTCTTCACTAGCTTTATTACAGGGTTATGCGTTGACTCCTAAGGAGTATCCACCCTCATTTAAAATGTCTGCGTAAAGCAAAGGTCTCTGCTCTGCACCATACCAATGTGGATTTGGTCACATCAGGTCACTTTAACTTTCAGGGAGTAAAACTAACATATTCTTCATTATTTCTTCTTATACACTACCAAATATTAAGACACACATTCTTTTTGGACATGAAAATTCCTACTCCATTATTTTTATATTAACTTAGCACAATGTCAAAAGGCAAATGTATACTTTTTAATTTACTCTTTCTTTTTTAAAAAAATGGCATCTTCCCAGGTTAAAAAAAAAAATAAGTAAGGGTAACATAGTTTGACACTTATGGAACTAACTAGCATTATGCAATTTTCCAAATAGCATACTGTTCAAATGCTTCTGTTTTTCAAAGCCTAACAGCTTTCTAAGAAGTTAGAATAATACACTTTTAAGAAATTCTTGCTCAGTACAGAGAGACCTTTAAAAAATGAATATATTTTGCAAAACATATAATTTAGAAAAATAATGAGAAAAGAACTTAAAATTTTGATAATAAGCATAATTTAATGAATAATTTTCTATGGTGAGTCATCACTTCCTTTCAATAAAAAGAATTTCTCTGTGTGCCTGCATGGAACAAGTTTCTATAAAAAAATCTAAACTTTTAATGAGAAAAGGTTAAAGTATTACCAAAAAATGTTCCTAATTTCTTTGAGGTTTCATATGGTATTTGATAATATAGTATATTTAATGCCTCTTTGTGAAACATTTAATAGCAAAGCATGCAGGAGAAAGCTACTTATTATTTATTGCACTATAATTTAAAGAAATTTTTTTCTTGATTGATTTTAGAGAAATAGAAGAAAGGGGTTGAAAGAATGAGAGAGAGAGAGAGAGAGAGATAAGTTGTTCCACTTGATTCTTATATGAACCTTGATTGGAGATCGAACCCACAACCTTGGTTTATTGGAATGATGTTCTAACCAACTGAGTTACCCAGCTATGGCCTAAGGTTTATTATTTATTAATTATGAACGCTACTTTTTAAAATAAACAACAATACGTCATTATGTTGATTTCATTCACTGATATGTCCAAAGCACTATAGCATTTTGTGGAACATAGAAGGTTCTTAATAAATAATTGTTGAAATAGCCATATGATTAGACTCTGTATACAAAGACTGAAGTGAGTTAGGTAATTTAAGATGAAAGCCACTGGATAATCAATCAAGTGCATAATACATCCTTACTTATGTGGCTGTTCCAGGTTGAAAAGGGATACAGAAACCCAAACAGCCTGATGCTCTGGACACTGGGCTACTTGGATGGCCATGAGCTTTTTGTTCTTATTCCACTGTGAATTTTTGGATCAAACAGCCTGATCAGATATGGAGCAGATATTATAATATATTGCTATGTGAATGCAAATGTTTTATATAGCATTAATGTTTCATGGAAATTAATAGTAATTTCCAAATACTGTCCCAATAAAAGTAGCATTATTCCATTGGATAACATAGGCACAAATATTTCATACTTATTTATTTACCTAGAGGGTTCTTGTTAAACCGAATGAGCTGTCTATCAGTTGTCTCCCTTGTGTAGTGTGCCAACTCATTAGGAAAATTCCACAATGTAACAATGTAGTCAATCTGAAATGACTTCATTTCAACACAAATTCTGCATAAAAAACACTTAGTAAGCAGTTTTTCCTCCATGGGGTTTAGGTCATATTTTAGGAATTGAAAATGAATAGATAGACTGACCAGGTGGTGGCACAGTGGATAGAGCATTGGACTGTGATGCAGCAGACCCAGGTTCGAAACCCCAAGGTCACCTGCGTGAGCATGGGCTCATCTGGTTTGAGCACAGCTCACCAGCTTGAACTCAATGTTGCTGGTTTGAGCAAGGGGTCACTCAGTCTGTTGTAGTCCCCCAGTTAAGGCACATATGAGAAAGCAGTCAATGAACAACTAAGGTGCCTCAACAAAGAATTGATGCTTCTATCTCTGTTTTCCTGTCTGTCTGTCCCTATCTGTCCTTCTCTTTGTCTCTCTCTGTCTCTGTCACAAAAAAAAATTAAAAAATGAGTAGATAAAAAAGTTTAAGAATACTTTGGCTTTTCAAATAATTTCTTACTTCTAATTTTAATAGCAGCTTTAAGAAAAAAATAGGAAAGTCAATTAATTCTCAAACTATTTTTATGATATAGAAGACATTTAAAGAATAAATGCTTCGTTATCATTTTGTAAGCATTCACTCATTTGATTTCACTGGCAAATGTGACACCTTACAAAAGAAATTAGGCCATTTCAGATGTTAGTGCTACAGTTTGTTTGTTTTTTCCCCTATCTTAAGAGACTCCGTGAATAGTTTAATGTCATATTTTACAAGTTAGCATATTAAGATAACACTACTATGCCTGACCTGTGGTGGCGCAGTGGGATAGAGCGTCGACCTGGAACACTGAGGTTGCCGGTTCGAGGCCCTGCACTTGCCTGGTCAAGGCACATATGGGAGTTGATGCTTCCTGCTCCTCCCCCTTCTCTCTCTCTCTCTCTATAAAAATCAATAAATAAAATTAAAAAAAAAAAAGATAACACTACTAAAGATTGATAATTCTTGTCTCTGCTACCTCCCTGATTTCATTACTGTCATGCACTCTTGGGACATTTCTAAAGCCACAAACAACTATAATATGATACAATGTGGAGTGTTAGGTGTCATTAGTTTCACTGCTCATAATATCAAGTATGTTCCAGAGTATACATTGACTAGCAGCATGCTTCCAACCTTCATAAAGATATCCTTTTTCTTTTATTTTTCTTAAAAAGATATATCCATGCAAATTAGCATAATAAATTATTCAGTAAGTACATTGGATCATCAAATATATTTCAGGCACCCAAAATTATTTGCAAACACATAGTAGAGTTTAAATCTATCAAAAGGGCCAGACATGTACATATCTAACTATAAGCCAATAAAATGTGCAATGATAGAACTATATAATTATTACATTGGAACACAGTTGATGATGCCATTAATTTCTCTTTGGCAAGTAATAAATATAATAGCTAATATTAACTGAATAATTACCATAGGTCACATTCTCTTTTAAGTACTTTACATGCACTAACAGAACTAAGAGGGAGTAGATACTTTCTCTATATTTTTAGACCCTAAGTGATAATGCATCTTGCCCAAGGCTATGGAGCTAATAGGCAGTGGGGCTAAGATTTGAACTCGGGAAATATGGCTTAAGCCTGACCAGACAGTGGTGCAGTGGATAAAGTCTTGCCCTGGGATGCTGAGGACCAGATTCAAAACCCCGAGGTTGCTGGCTTGAGCTTAAGCTCCCCGGGCTTGAGCACAGGGTCAATGGCTTGAGTGTGGAACCATAGGCATGACCCCATGGTCGCTAACTTGAAGCCCAAGGTCACTAGATTGAGTAAAGGATCACTGGCTCAACTGGAACCCCCACCCCTGCCCGGTCAAGGCACATATGAGAAAGCAATCAATGAACAATTAAGGTGGCACAACTATGGAGTGATGCTTCCCATCTCTTTCTCTTACTGTCTATCTGTCCCTATTTGTCAATCTTTCTCTCTCTCTCTCTCTCTCTCTCTCTCTCTCTCTCACACACACACACACACACACACACACACACACTAAGAAAAGGAAAAGAAAAGGATATATGGCTCTAAAGCCAATGCCCTTGATGCCATCTCACATTGCCCTCTCTTTTTCTTTAGAGTAATCTGGGAAAGGTTCAGAAACAAGTTCATATTTGAGTTAAAGTCAAATTATAATGATTAATTTATGAATTATGAAAAAGAGGAAAGTTTTAAGCAAAATAAATACAATAAACAAAATCAGGAAGAAGTGAAAGATGTAAAACACAGGTGGGAAATTGGCCAAAATCTTAGTTGCTAGATTGGAGGGCAAAGGGGAGGCAGCAGGGAGAAAGAGATTGTAAAGGCGGGCGGAGCCCTGACTGAAAGAGGCCTGTAGGCTGTGAAGTAGGATTTTGGCCTTATTCTCTAGGGTCCCATAAGGGATATTTTTATACTCATTTTGATAATTATACTGACTTTTTGGCCAGGTCAAAGTACATTTTAGCTATTCATGGAAAGTACAGGCTTTCACTTTTGTCACCTTTTTTATAGCGCAGTATGACATTGAAGCAATCAGCCACATAATAGAGAAAAGAAAACATTTTACTTGAAATATTCTTAAGCTGTTTGAATAATGATATAAATGGATTTCTTTTACATAATTTCTATAAACGTTCTTTGAAGTGATGTATTAAGTAATTATGTTAAAAAATTTGAGTATTTTTAAAAATTAAAATGCTCTTACTAAAGCTCCTGAATAATACATACTGGATACAGTCATTTGTATTGAAAATGTCCCTGGTAAAAGAAAACAAAGAAAGAAAAAAAAAACACCACGATCACCACAATGACATCAAAATCTTGCTTGGAAGGGAACATTTAGCTTCAAACTTGATGCAGCTCCCAGATAGCCAGATTTTCTTCGTTAAAAACATCGATACAATGTTTAGAAAGTGTTGTTGTGAACAGAAAATACCAACTGCTACCATTAAGGTTGAAAATTGCATATGGTGGCTGAGACCCAGTCTCTTGAAAGCTCATTATATGTACAAGTTCATCTAATTCCCTTCTAATTCACACGGTAGTATGCAGAACCTTCCTGTCTTCAAAGCGACTGGGCTTTTGTCCACTTCCTTATTCCCTGATATCCTGTAGAATGGCCCCTCTCCTTGACTTTAGAGTCTTTTTTTTTCTATAGTACATGACTTTGTAGTTTCTGTGCTTCTCTGGTGGCTTTGTGCAGTTTTTAGGTAGCTATATCTTTTTCTGAGCACATCCAGAATCTTCTCCTAGGAAGCATTCATGCCATTCTTTTCTTGTGTCTCCTCCATTTTCCATCCCTTCATTCTGTTCAATGCATTCCTTTCTCGAGGGAAATATAAAAACCAACAAAAAAAAATAACTCCTTTATGTGTCATTTTCCTGTCAAAATTAATCTTTTTATTCTTAGGAAAGTTATAGCTACTTTTCATCCAAGGTAAAAATGGAACAAAAGGACAAAAACAAACCTTGTTGCCATGTTCCCATTTTAAGAAAAGCTGGATAACATAAGACTATCACATGAGGAGTAGACAGTCAATGTATTATAAAGGGATTCATATTTGTATCCTCCTTGCAGTTCTCCACTATTTTTTTTTCAGAAAGCAAGAACATGCCTATGTATCCAAAACAAATTGTTTAGAAAACAAATAATTGAGAAAAAATAGTAACAATAATAGATTGCATCTCAAAATATATTTGAATGTTTGTATTAAATTAAAATATGGATTGCTTCAGTATAATTTTGAGAAATTATTCACAGTATTATTTTTAGTTATTAGAAATAATTAAGAACGGTCACACTAAGATATAAAAATTATGAGCCTCATAAAGATACATTTTTTGAACTATTAAAAGACTCCACCATATTTCAATATGTCAATTATCTTTTTCTCATTAGGTATTGATACTTCTCTATCAGTAATGACATGTGACATTTATAATTTGGTATTAAATAATTAAAGTTTATATCTGTGAACCATTTAACTTATTTTTAACCAAATAAACTCTACTTAAATTTATTTTTATAATACATCACCCTAAGACATTGGCAATCTGATATATATTATGTTTTCAAGAGGACAAGGGACCGAATTAGAGCACAAGTAGTTTATCTAGTAATGGCCATAGTATGCCATTCATCTCATGTGACTCTGGGGGAAAAAAGGGTGAGAAAAACTGTCCATATTGGTCACTAAGTATCATCTGTATGCTTAGATCCAGTTCTCAGACTATGATTGAAACAGCAGAAATCCAGTGTTTGTTGAAACATGATGGGATAAAGTAATTAAACTGTTCAACTTTAGTCTCTACTTATTGATTTGTACAAGGTCAAGTCTTTACTTCAGTCTAAAACTTATTGTTACAGATGTGTGTGTGTGTGTGTGTTGTATGTGTATGTGTGTATGTGTATTTTAAAGAAATAGAATATGACTATATGGATTATATATGGCCAAGTGAGAATCTAAAACTAGATTCTAGGTAACATTTCAACAAATATTAACTAAAAACCTACTATGTTGTCATAAACTATCAACATAAATATAAAAGAAATTAGATACAACCCCATTAAATAAAGTATTCAGTCTATAGTAGAGATAAGCATTAAATCAGTTATCATGCACACACCAAAAATAAATAGTTATCCTTACTAAATTTCTGATGTTCTTGCAAAAAAACAATTAGAAAAATATATAGGAATAAATTTGCTCCAGCTTATGGTAGGGTGTTTACCCTCTAAAATGAAATCTACCCTAATACCTAAGGACGAAAATATATTTTAAAATAACATAAAATAATACATATTTAGAAATAAAGGTTAAACTTCCTCACATGTGATTTTATTTCTGAGTGTGTAACTTCAAAAATATGAAAAAATGTAAATCTGAATGTATGTACAATACATAAACTTGTTCCATAGATCTAAAATATTTTGTTATTTTTATTGTACATAAACATTAATGGAAAATATTTTTAAAATATTGTAACATTAAGACTTGCTAAACAAGGCCCTGGCCGGTTTGCTCAGTGGTAGAGCATTGGCCGAGCGTGCAGGAATCCCAGGTTCGATTCCTGGCCAGGGCACACAGGAGAAGCGCCCATCTGCTTCTCCACCCCTCCCCTTCTCCTTCCTCTCTGTCTCTCTCTTCCCCTTCTGCAGCCAAGGCTTCATCGGAGCAAAGTTGGCCCGGGCACTGAGGATGGCTCTGTGGCCTCTGCCTCGGGTGCTAGAATGGCTCTGGTTGCAACAGAGCGACAGCCCATATGGGCAGAACATCACTCCCTGGTGGGTATGCCGGGTGGATCCCGGTTGGGCACATGTGGGAGTCTGTCTGACTGCCTCCTCATTTCCAATTTCAGAAAAATACAAAAAAAAAAAAAAAGACTTGCTAAACAGAAGCTTAACTGAGGAAAGTCATCAAATATGCTTCCCTATTTATGTAAGATTCTCATTTACTGGGCTCATTGCTCTGGGGACACTTGAAGGAAAGGAGATGAATATTTGGTGTTTCAGTTTTTTGTTTTTTGTTTTTTGAATGTTGAATCAACCCTTTCCAGACTAACTTTGGCTTTATGGTTTTTTCACACTCTCGAGTTTGTTTTACATCACCTTACATCTCCAGGTATCTTATATTTATTGCAATTTCTTCACCAGTTGGTTTAGAAACAATACAGAGGCCAGTCAATAAAATTAACCACTCTGAAGGTAAGTCAAGGATGTTATTTTTATCTCTTTCTAAGTAAAAGAACTGAAAATTAAGCAAGTAGCTTTACTGAGTGATCTCAAACAGATCAGTTAAGGTATAAAATCAAAACTCTTAACATGTCCAGTATATTTTCCCTTAGAATTATTGGTATAGTACCTGTTAGTTTGGGGTTCATAAAAATGAGACTCTGTAAAGAGAGGGATACATTGTCTAAAATTAAAATGTGTTCACAACTTGACATAGTTCAGCATGGTCAACTAAGTAAAAAATCAGATAATTCTAGGTAAATTGACTTAATCTGCCTAAAACATTCTGGACAAGTAAAACTAACTAGTAAGTGAAATTGTGATAATCATCAAAGTTATTTTAATTAGGTGTCAGAAACAGAATAAGTTTTGATACTGTTCATGCGTCATTCAAGCAAGTGTTTCTCAGAGGCATTCTTTTCATTGTTTATTTCTCATCACTCTGATAAGCATGTACTTGAATTTATGTCATCTGAAAATAGCTGGCTCGCCCTACAGAGACATGGGAAAGTGATGTAGGCATACACCCGCCTAACATTTAATGACCTTAATCCATCTCAATGACTTCCCTTTGTATTCAAATAACCAGTTTGTGATGTAATTTACTAAAATCAACTTTTGTAGTATTATTTCAAAAAAGGACTGCCTTTCATGTGACAGGCTATAATATTTAGCGACTGAAAGGCCTACCATATTTCTGTCCCACTGAGAATTATTTGTTATCTAATGTCACTTATAGACTGCATGTAAATCAAATTATTATTTCTGGCCCTGCATGGTGCATGCTGATTAAAAACTTGTCAAGCTATCAGAAGAATAAGGCCATTTCCCAGCATGGAATGATGTTATTTATTTTAGGCCCAATGATTGGTACCAGAACCAATGCTTAATAATATCTATGGCCAGGGAGGAGTGGGAAATCATTTTAAATGATCATTCTTATTACAATCCTAAAGCTTTAGAATTTCTGACAGTGCTCAAGTAATTGTGCAACTTTAAGAAAATGTATAAGAAGATAGCTAAACTCTCACTGAACTCATTGAGGTCAGTGGATGCTATATGGTTCTCATCACTCATGGCTTCTCAAAAACATTTCACACTGTTGAACACTGTCCTCTTGAAATGTCTTGGCTGATCCTTTGATCCTCTGTTAAATGTTGTTGATTCCCATAATTTGTCTTATGTTCTCTTTTCATTTTACTTGGTGACCTGGAGACTTTTCTGCCTTCATCTGTGTTTACTACTTCCCACATATTCTCCAGGCAAGAGCTCTTCCTTGACCTCCAGGCCTGTACATCAACAGACCATGAACCATCTACCACTGATAACTGAAATTCAACTTACATAAGCCGACCTATTATCTTCAGACCAAACTGGATTTTCTTAATATATAGCTTTGAAATTTATGCAATTATATGACAAAATTCCCAGGAATCCTCCTAGATCATCTTGTGCTCACTCACATTCCAATCCATTAAAACCTGGTGAGTAAACCTCTAAAATAGTGCTCAACCCTATTCCAGCTCTTCCTTCTCCATTTCTTAGGTTTGTATTCAAATCGTCTGTCCACCATCACTATCGCAGATGGCCCCCTTCCTGCATTCCTGCACATGTTTTAGCTGGCTTCCAGAGTGTATTTTCTAAAACACTGAATTGATCATTTTATTTTCAGCATTCAAGAATACCACACTGCCTAAAGTTCAAGCTTATTAGCATGGCCTAAGTCTTTGTGGTCAGATATCCATCTATAATTCCAGGTTCAATTTTTAGCTTGGACATCTTTTCACTCTAAGTCTCAACAATTATACTATTGTACCACAGCGAGATGCTTCACACCTATGACTCTCTCTTTGTTCTGTCTGTTTTACATAGTTGCCTCTACTTATAAAACCCACTGTATTAGCTATCTATTGCTACATAACAAATTAACACAAACTTAGTGGCTTAAAAAATACACATTTATCATCTTATAATTTTTGTTGGTTAGGAATCCAAGTGAGGCTTAGCTGGATCAGGATGTCTTGAAAGCTGCAATTAAAGTATTAGCCAGGATGAGGGATCTCATCTAAAGAATCAACTAGGGAACAATTTCCTTCCAAGCTCATTCACTGGTAACAGCAGAATTTAATTTGTCAAGGCTCAAGTTCTAACAGACTATTACCTGGAGGCCTTCTTTGGTTCTTTGCTTCATGGGCCTGTTCTCAGGTAGCTCCTTCATAAATATGACAGCTGCTTCATCGAAGCCATTAAAGGAGAGAGTCACAGTCTTATTTAACTCAATTACAGAAATAACATCCCATCAACTTTTCCATATTCTGTTGGATAGAGAAACAAATCACTAGGTTCAGCCCACACTGAAGGGGAGGAGATTTCACAAAGATACAAATACCAGGAAGAGGATTATTGGCAGTCGTTTCACAAGCTGCCTACCACCAGTATCCCTGAGTTTCCTCCACTGTCATTCATCTGAGAACATTGTGCTAATTTCTGAAAACTCATCTCAATTATCAAGACTTCAGTTCCTCAGTAAAAATTTTCCTGACCAACCCACCCCAAAATTGATTATTCCCTTCTTCTCAATCTCATTGCACCTCTAACATTATTTCTCAGTTATTCACATAGCTTTCTCCTCCACCAATATTTTGAGAGAAGAATTATAATTTATTTTTTTCAATATCTGTAGGTTGCCAATCCAAAGAAGCTCATTAAATGTGAAATAATAATTTTTCAAAATAAATGGAACTACAAATATTAAGTACAAATATTAAGGTTTCATCTCCAAAAGTATTTGAATG
Source organism: Saccopteryx bilineata (assembly GCF_036850765.1). NCBI lineage: Eukaryota > Metazoa > Chordata > Mammalia > Chiroptera > Emballonuridae > Saccopteryx > Saccopteryx bilineata. Next base: position 122,735,033 of record NC_089502.1, on the reverse strand, counting down.
ATATATGTTAAATTAAAATATGGATGGCTATTGGATGGCTATAGTGTAATTTTGAGAAATTATTCACATTTTGATTTTTAGTCAATAGAAGTAATTATCAATGATTACACTAAGAGATAAAAGATTATGAACCTAATAAAGGATAGATTTTTTGAACTTTAAAAGACTGCATCATATTTTATTAGGTCCTATTCACTATTACAATAATATCTTCTAGGGTTACTTAAAATCAAATAATCTAACATCGGAGAGTTGCATTTATCTTAGGGTACAAAAGGCATTCTTTTTTTTTTTTTTTTTTTCTTCATTTTTCTGAAGCTGGAAACGGGGAGAGACAGTCAGACAGACTCCCGCATGCGCCGGACCGGGATCCACCTGGCACGCCCACCAGGGGCGACGCTGTGCCCACCAGGGGGCGATGCTCTGCCCCTCCGGGGCGTCGCCATGTTGCGACCAGAGCCACTCTAGCGCCTGGGGCAGAGGCCACAGAGCCATCCCCAGCGCCCGGGCCATCTTTGCTCCAATGGAGCCTTGGCTGCGGGAGGGGAAGAGAGAGACAGAGAGGAAAGCGCGGCGGAGGGGTGGAGAAGCAAATGGGCGCCTCTCCTGTGTGCCCTGGCCGGGAATCGAACCCTGGTCCTCGCACGCTAGGCCGACGCTCTACCGCTGAGACAAAAGGCATTCTTTAGTGAGTGACCTCACAGAGCAACAGATTTGTCTATTATTTTTAAATTACTTCAAATGAGAGACAACTGTAAAACAAAACGCTATATGGCTAAGGAGTTAAAAACATAGGCTTTAACATCAGACTATGGTGTGGAATCCCAGCTTTGTCAACTATTTGCGTGACCTTGGGCAAATTACTTAATCCTACTGTGCACTGTAAAATGGTAGTAATCAGACCTATATCATAGAGCTGCTACCAATATTAAATAAAAGGATTCCTGGAAAGCAGTTAAAAAAAAACCCTGTTATATATTGGACTCCCAGTGAATATTAATCATTATTATTACCTACTATATTAACATGGAAGGATGTCCATGGTGTTTAATAATGTAAAATCAATTCAGAGAAAAGTATATATGTACAGGTTTATTTACCTTTTATTTTTCTTTAAATTATATATACTTAGTTCGTCCATATGTTTATATATATGAAAAATTTGGAAGAATGAACGTTAGACTTTTAACAATAATTTTTTTTTTTTTAGCCAGGGATGGGAGAAGTTAAGGATGATATTTTTATTTGTTATTTTGCATACTTTTCTATTGTTTGAATTATGTTAAATAAGCATATATCACTTTTATATCCTGTTATATGCTGAATTGTTGTTTTTTTTGTTGTTGTTTTTTTTGCTAAAATGATATGATGAATTCCTAATTCCCAATACCTCAGAATGTTACCTTATTTGGAAATAGGGTCACTGCAGATCTTATTAGTTAAAATGAGGTTATACTGGAGTAGGATAGGCCCTTAGTGCACTATGTTACTGTTGTTACTTTATAAGAAGAGAAGAGACATAGACACAGAGACAATGCCATGCAATGACAAAGGCTGAGATTGGAGTTATACAGGCTTAAGCCAAGGAGTGCCAAGAGTTGCTGGCAATACAGCATACACTACTAGGCAACAAAGGAAGATTCTCCTACAGGTTTCAGAGCTAAGCGAAATATTGAAAATACCTTGATTTTGGACTTCTAGTCTCTGAAACTATGAGACCATACATTTCTGTTTTTTAAAACCATCTAGTTTGTAGTACTTTGTTACAAAAGCCCTAGGAAACTAATATATATATATATTAAAATAAAATAATTTATATTTTCAAAGTATAAACAAAATGTTAAAAGATATCCAGTTACATGGTTTATAAGAGTATAATCTCATGGTAAAGTTTAAGTTACAGGGAAATTTTGATGCTAACCCTCCCAGCCATGGCAATAGACTTATTCTTTTTATAAATTTTAACCAAATCCTTATTGATCATAACTTATTTTGAAATTGTGGCATTGTAGAAAACTACCTAGCTTGCTTCATATTACCTTGAGGTGCTAAAAGTGTAATTGTTGTCATTATTGTTTTAATTGGTGCTGCACTTTAATGGTTATAGATGTGGTTGTTGTAAGGTATTTTAAGCTGATGGGGGTTTCAGTGTTTGACATAGAACCTGAAATAAAGATTATGGTATTTCATAGATTTAATATCACCTTTTATAGTTAATGTTGCCTTTTGAAATTATTGACAGAACACATGCTCAAATGGCTACATAGCTTCCTTGTTCTGTACCATATTTCTTTCTTTTTTTTTTTTTTTGGAGTTCACTAAGATTATCTAATTATGCCAGCAGTGCCACCATATTTACTCAGTCTGTAATGTATGGTAGGTATATTATAAAATACTGAAGGGAAGGGAGAAAACACTTAAAGTAGTTTCTATTTGAAAAACAGTATTGTTACAAATAATAGCAAGAATAATACTTTATTAATCATAGGTCCTGATTTATTTTTATTGCAAATGCTAGTACCATATTAGGCAGATAGACTAAAATATATAGCACAAAGAACAGAAAAAACTTACTTAAAATACAAAAGGAATGAGGAATAGGTTTTTGATGATCATATTTAAATATTTTCAAACTGGGTTATTTTCCATCCAGCAACAGAATAATTGATATAAAATTATAAAAGAGACTGTGCCAAAATTATTGTTAAACCCTGTATATTGAGTACAATGGTCTTTATGCATTAGTGTTTTATGGGAGAACTATCATTTATTTTGGGATAATAGCCAGTTCTTTTATCACTATAACAGCTTAAATGCCTCTGTTTCTAGATTTCAAGTCAGCTGCATTTTCTAAATCTTGAGAATGGGCAAAGCATAAATTTCTAAGCCAAAGGCTTAGTGGGCTGTCTTCACTTTTAGGATTTGGGATGAGTTTCAGCTTGCAAGACGGGCTTTCCCTCTGAAAGTAGGGGAAGAGGCACTTAGTGTTAAGATGTCACAGTGGCTCTTCCCTAAGTTACAGTTAGAATCACTGGGAAATGAGTTGCCCAGACCTCACCCTCAGTAATTCCTCTGGATCTGGGAACTGGCTTTTTTTTTTTTTAAATAAAACTTGCCAGATGATTTTAATGTGCTGTCAAGATATTAGCGATTAATAGATCAGTTTTCAAAATACAGTCTGCTTTACATTGGAGAATTGTGGCACTATCAATATTGTGGCTGTGTTATTATGGTTTTGCAAGAGGTGACCATTGAAGGAAATAGGTAAAGGGTATATAGAATGGAATCTCTCTCTATTATTTCTTACAATTGCATGTGAATCTATAATTATTTTTAAGTAATACGAATAACTTGGCCTGACCTGTGGTAGCACAGTGGATAAAGTGTTGACCTGGAATGCTGAAGTTGCTGGTTCAAAACCCTAGGCTTGCCTGGTTAAGGTACATACGGAAGTTGATGCTTCCTGCTCCTCCACCTTCTTTCTCTTTCTGTCTCCTCTTCTTTCTGTCTCTTTCTCTCTCCCTTTTCTAAAAATGAATAAAAAATTTTAATAGTAAGTATAACTTAAGTTTTAATAGCTCACTTGTGACTCTTAAAATGCAGAAACAGGGTACCACCAATTATGAATATCTGTGAGTGGGATCTAGAGTCTACATTTTATCATGCTCTCCAGGAGATTTTAATGAAATTGAAGAAACACTGATTTAGGTCCTTATGCTTTTAGATTTTGAAAAATACTGGGCTCCTGGCCAGTCCTAGCTAAGGAGGAATTAGACAAGTTGGCACTCTGTTCTACGTTCCCTTCCCCATTCAGTATTCTCCTGCTATTCCCATTTCACTCATACACAAAAATGGGAACCTTGTATACTAAGGTGTTACAATCATTCTAAAGTAAACAAATACATAAAAATAATATATAACGAGCCTGACCCGGCGGAGGCACAGTGGATAGAGTGTCGGACTGGGATGCGGAGGACCCAGGTTCGAGACCCCGAGGTCGCCAGCTTGAATGCGGACTCATCTGGTTTGAACAAAGCTCACCAGCTTGGACCCAAGGTCACTGTCTCGAGCAAGGGGTTACTCAGTCTTCTGTAGCCCCCCTGTTCAAGGCACATATGAGAAAGCAATCAATGAACAACTAAGGTGTTGCAAGGAAAAACTAATGATTGATGCCTCTCATCTCTCTCCGTTCCTGTCTGTCTGTCCCTATCTATCCTTCTCTCTGACTCACTCTCTGCCTCTGTTAAAAAAATAATAATATATAATGAATTCATTCATTACAAAGAAGCATTACTATGTGCCAAAAACAGTTCTAGACACTGCATTGAAGAATAACATTTGCAAACTAGGTGCCACAGTCATTGTGATAAAAACTATACATGAGTTTCTTTTTTAATCCTTACAACCACCCTGGGATGTAGGGGTTTTTCTCCCCACTTTATAGAAAAAAAGCATGGAAACTTAGAGATACTAAAGTTTTTATTGCTAATAAGTTATAGTCTTAGAATTCAGCATCCATCTGTGACTAGATTTTTGTGGTATAATATATATAGCATAAAATTTACTCTTTTAACCACTTTAAAGTGAAGAGTTCAGAGCTATTAAGTATATTTATAGTGTTGGGCAGCATTCACCAAATTCCACCTTCAGAATGTTTTGTTTTGTTTTGTTTTTGTGTGACAGAGACAAAGAAAAACAGAGAAAGGGACAGATAGGGACAGACAGACAGGAAAGGAGAAAGATGAGAAACATCAATTCTTCACTGTGGCACCTTAGCTGTTCATTGATTGCTTTCTTATATGTGCCTTGACTAGGGAGCTACAGCAGACCAAGTGACCCCTTGCTCAAGCCACTCACCTTGGGTTCAAGCCAGCAACCTTGGCCTTCAAGCCAGAGACCTTTGGGTTCAAGCCAGCGACCATGGGGTCATGTCTATGGTCCCACACTCAAGCCAGTGACCCTGTGCTCTAGCTGGTGAGCCTGTGCTCAAGCCGGATTAGCCCATACTCAAACCAGCAACCTCGGAATTTCAAACCTGGGTCCTCTGCGTCTCAGTCCAATGCTCTATCCACTGCGCCACCGCCTGGTCAGGCAGAACTTTATCACCTTCCCAACTGAAACTACAGTATGTGCCCATTACACAATATCATAAGCTGTTTTTGTTAGGCAGTATATGATACTTCTTTTTGAAAAATAAAAATTCTGAAGGTAGAACTTCAGACAAAAGGTAAAGAACACAATTTGAGAGAAGAGCTATCTGTTTCAGTTTCCCCATTCCACTTGCCAAGGAATTATCCTCACTTCTTACATTCTTGCCTCAATTACACTGGGATGTTCTTCAGGAATTGAAGCCAATGTTGCGAAAATACTGGCAGCATCTCCCCCAACTTCCATCTATAATATCTGAGCACAAAAGAAATTGCTATCTTGAAGACTTGTTTCTTTTTTTTTTCCAGTTGAATAGAAAATGCATTGTTGATAGCTAATCCACGAGCAATTTAAATATATAATTAATTAGAGGAACAAATTGAAATTGACCAAAGCTACTCTGCTCAAATCTCTCAGAGCTTTGAAAAGATCACTTTTTAAATGGTCAAAACAATTACTTAGAATTCAGGCGTACAAGTCAGCATGCAGTGGAAATACAAAAAAGAAATCATTCTCCCATGATATTATAAATGCTAACCCTGCTTCTTAAAGCAAACTAAAGTATTTTTCTGTTATCAGGAGCTGTCTTCTAGGATAAATAATTTGGTATTTCATAAAAGGAAAAAAAATCAAAAACATTTTTATGAAATGTATCTCTTTTGAAAAATTACTCCTTGTATTTGAGTAAGAGAATTCTTTAGAAGCCAAACTATTGAGATGATTCATCTACACAAAAGAAAAATACTATTCAAGAAGAATATTTGAAGATATGTCATTTTAAATCAAATATGAATTTAAAAATAATCCTCAAGTGGCAAAAAAAGGAAAGATAAATCAATAACTAAAATCAGAGGTGATTTAAGTTTGGAAATTTGTATCCACTTGTTACTTACTTTATTATATTGTAATGCAGTGATAAATAAAACAGAGGAAGTGCTTTGGTTTTCAGATTGTCTAAGAAATTGAAGCATGTAAACAGTTTAGCAACTAATATGAATTTTGTTTTGATGGTAATTATGAAGCAGAGTGAGCACAGTTTTCACTTCTAAATAAAGATGGACAATGAAGGTCAATTTTTCACCTTCCTCTTTGGATGGTCACTACCAGCACAATTTAATTGGGATCAGGTAATTGCTCAGAAGGCTACAGTGAATGCATTATCATTCCTCAGTGTCACTCCTGTACACCTAGTCTTGACGTTGTTTGTCAGAAACTGTCACAATGGAGTGTGTCACAGAGAAAAATAACCTGTATGTCATTACTCAGAGCTTCAATACTAAAACCTAAAGTGATGAGAAGAATATTTTTTAAGCAAAACCCTCTTTTCTCTGAACTGATTAAATTGGTGCATCAGGGTAATATGACAGAACATTTTATTTATTTTTTTATTTTTTTATTAATTTTAATAGGGTGACATAGATCAGTAAGGGTACATAGGTTCAGAGAAAACATCTCCAGGTTATTCAGACATTTGATTATGTTGCATACCCATCACCCAAAGTAAAATTGTCTTCTGTCACCTTCTATCTGGTTTTCTTTGTGTCCCTCCCCTCCCCCAACCCGCTCTCTCTCTTTCCTCCCCCCCCAAGTAGAACTACCATATGACCCAGCAATCTCTCTACTGGGTATCTACCCCCAAGACTCAAAAACACTGGTATGTAAATATAGAACATTTTAGTAAAATAAATTAATTAGGAAAGTTCAGTGATTTTTGTACTTTTAGCTTTTGTGTGATGGTCTTAAAATGTTCTTATTACCCTCTTTTAGCATTGAATAATATTATATTAGTCTTGAGTGTCTTTAGCACAATACTATGAATTATGCAAATAAAAGATATAAATGTTGTTTAACAGACCATATAGTACTGTGAATTTTATTCTTATTGCAAATATATATTTTTCTGTGATTTTCTGATTTTTAAATAGAGATAAGCAGAAATTCAGAAATTAATTGTGGTAGTATTTATATTACTAATGAAAAATGACTATGAGTTCCAGGAAACTCTAAGGTTATTGTAAAGGTTGATTTTTTTTTTCTTCTATTCTTAAAAGTTCTTTGGCTGGTCTAATAATTAAATTAAGAGATATTAACAAGAGAAAAACAAAGGTTTAAAACTATGTTTACATGCTATACATATGGAGAGACCCAGGGAAACAGAATAATTCTTCAAAATGGCCAAAGATATCACCTTAAATATAATCTTTAGCTAAAAACAAAAGAAGATGTTGGTGGGAGGGAGTCAGTTATGGAGGTCACCAGGAAGACCACAGTAAACAGTAAAGTTATCATGTGGATTTAAGTCATTTCCTTCTCCAATGATAAGATTTTAAATATTTAGAGCCATCCCTCTCTTCCTAACATAAAGAAAGAGGCACCCTAACAAATGAAGGTTTCTCTTATATATGTAAATGTCTGTTACAAAAGGGTGGCTTCTAATTGATTTTAGAGCTTTTCCTGTGTCTGCAGTTTCTTAAAAATAATCTTTCTAAAATAAATTTTATGCCAAAAAGTCATACGTTAAGGTGATAAATTCTGTTCACAACAGTCCCACCTTTGAAACTTCCCCAAGAAGTTTCACATTCCAGAAGCTAAATTGATGTATTGCTCCATATCAGTGAGCCAGTCTCTCAACCCTGAGACTAGGTCAATTCAGTTAAATAGTCTTAGCTTTCATTTCATTAGGTGGTTTTCAGATAGACTCCCAAAGTTAGGCTTATAAGGTGAAAGCAATCAGTTATGTAATTAGAAGCATTTCCTTTATTTTTTTTTAATTGAGAGATGGGGAGATAGAGAGACAGACTACTGCATGTGCCCTTACCAGGATTCACCCAGCAATGTCCATCTGGGGCCGATGCTCAAATTAACCGAGTTAATCTCAGTGCCCAGTTCTGATGCTCAAACCCAATTGAGCCCCTGGGTACAGGAGAGGAAGAGGAAGAGAAGGGTGGGGGAAAGAAGCAGATAGTCACTTCTCCTGTGTGCCCTGACCAGGGATTGAACCAGGGACATCCATATACACCATGCCAATGCTTTATTCACTGAGCAAACCAGCCAGGACCAATAATAAACATTTCTACAGAAACAAAAGAAAGATAAAAGTTAATGATTGGAGCAGAGCACAATCCTAGTCTGAGTCTGATGTACAGCCAGGTGAGAAAAGAAAAATTTCTAGATGTAGGGGTGCAAGTATCTTTTAAAGTTTGAATGTCTGATGATGTCATCAAGTGTTTACATAAACTTTCTGAATGGCTTCCACAAGAAGAGGCACAAAGATTATCTAAACATGAGCTGTTGTCATTTTCTCTGAAGTTTATATCAAGTTGTCTAGCTTCAGTTTACAGGATATCAGAAAAAAAGGGCAGCTTTAGTCTTGATGAGTCCACATGAAAAAGATAGAAAAAAATTAGAATGTTATTTTGTAGAGTCATAGAGAGATATTGGAGGAAACTAGAATAATTCAGTATCCAGATCAGTTTACAAGTACATAACAAAACCTCAAAGATAGCAGAGCTAGAATCTGCTATCCATAAGTGTGTACTAATCATAATTTCTATTAGAATGTACTTTTTTCTTTCTAAAAGCACCCTCATTTCTACCAAAGGTAGCCAAATTAAGAATAGTTTATTTTCAAAATAAGTCTAGTTTCAATAAACTTGGCTCAATTATTTACAATAAGTGCAGCAAGAATAGTGATTGATCATAAAGGCTCTTTTATTTCATTTTTAAAAATTTATGGTCATATACGGTCTTTTAAATCTGCCTTACTAAAATATTTTATAAAGAGTCTCAGAATGGACTTCTAAAGTCTCTCAACGCCAGGAAGCCAAGTCAAGGACTTGCCATCAGACTTTGCTGGTATACTTATAAATTTGGGTAAATATTTCTCTTCTCAAGGTCACCAAAATATACTGAAATTCTTACACATGCCAGGAAGTGACCTTCCTTACTCACCTGGTTAGACTCTCGGGAACTTTGTAGGCAAGGTTTTCCAAGGGACTTTATTGGCTCCATGAAGTCAACCTTAGTTCCTTAAAACTGTCTAGTCATATCTAATTCTATGCACATCTCTCTCAAATACAGCATTCCAGTCAAAGTCTTGGTAAAATACTTGACCAGTGGTTGTGCATTATCTAGACTGTTGACCGGGGACACTGAGGTCCCAGGTTCAAAACCTTGAGGTCTTCCGTTTGAGCATGGGCTCATCCCGCTTGAGTACAGAGTCACCAGCTTGAGTGTGGGGTCACCCACCTGAGCATGGGATCATAGACATGAACCCAAGATTGCTGGCTTGAACCTAAAGGTTGCTGGCTTGAACAAAGGGTCACTGACTCGGCTGGAAGCCCCCACCCCCATCAAGGCATGTATGTGAAGCAATGAACAACTAAGTTGCAGCAACTACTAGTTGAAGATTCTCACCTCTCCTCCTTCCTGGTTGTGTGTCTGTTTGTCTCTCTGTTTCTCTCTCTCTCCATCAGTCTGTCTCACTAAAAAAAAAAAAAAAATTAAAATAAAAACTTGGTAAAATAAACAATGTTTGCAATTGTATCTTATTACAAGGAGAACAGATTCTTATTGAACTTATGCAAATAGCTATATTACCATGAAATAAGAATACTCATAAATACTCACTAAGAGATTCCAAATTCTAGAAGGAGCAGGTAGGGAAATAATTGTTTCATCTTTAGATACAAAGAAACACTACCAAATTGCTGTAAGTCAGTCATAGTTAGGATAAGTGAAAAGAGAAAAAAGTTTCCTTAAACCTGGGAAAACAAGACATTAGAAGAGTAGCGATATTTCAAACAAAATGTCATAAAAGTTATAATCATTCTCATTAGTTCATTTGCTCCTGTGTTATTCTTATTCTGCCTGAACTAAGTTTTTCCATTTGTTCTGAAAATGCTTACCCTGATTAGTTTTATGATCTTAAAGCTGTTCAGAAACCTGTGTGTTAGAGTACTTTCTGTGAGTCTCCTTGAAGATGAAATGCTTTTGCAAAAGCATCAGAGTAAACCAATAACTCTCTGTAAATGACAAAGGCTTAAAATTGGTCATGGTTAAATATGTAATGCAAGTTCATAATTGACAATGACATTTTCTTATTTCTGTGGCATATAACACTTCAAGGTAATAAGTAGAATGACATATCAAGGCATTTTGATATCTAGGAACTTCATAAAATTTCTAGAGCACTTGTATTAATAATATATGTCTACACCAATATAATCTAAGAAGGCTTAACATTACTTATTTGACAATTCTTCTCATGTAATGTAACATACCAAATGAGCATAATTAGTGTGCTGTCTCTCTTTTTCATAAGGAGAAAAAAAAAGGAAAATCTTTTGAGATGTCCCAGTGGACCTTTGAAAATTCCCAAAGTTACTTTCAGGTCAAAAATAATTTATTTTGAAAAGTTTGTCAAAAATATAAAAAAGTATGAATACCACAAAATAAGGATCACAGGTCATTATGAAACAATTTTTAGTTATCTTTAATCAAAGTGGTGAAAAAAGGCAAATACAGAAGGTTACATAATTATTAGCAAAATTTAGCTCTTTTAATATTGAGAAGATTCAGTCCTCTTAAGTAATCAAAGACCTGATTAGGACAACATAAAACACAGGAAATCATTTTAATGAAACACAAAATCTTTGCTTGTTAGTCAGATTTCTAAAAGAGAACAAAGGAAACCTTTTACAACTCTTATCAAGAGCAGACCAATAGTCTAAGAAAATTTTGTCTTATTAGGAGATAAAAGTAAATTAATTTTTAGCTGTACATACATATACTACTGATTTTAAAGCTTATGTTAACATCGTTATAACAATTTAATTTTTTGCCAACTTGACTACACAGAGTAAAATTTTATTTCTCTTTTTCTCTCTTTCTAACTTTGTATTTAATTTGTCCTTTATTTTCCTCTTTTGAAATAACCAGGGTTAATTTGGGACAAAATTATTTTCCCTAAACAAAATATGTCTTTGTATCTCTTACCTTTTCTTACCCCAAAACACATCCAAATTTCTTTACATACAGAATTATTTCTCTTATTATTTCTAGTAGTTTTAATTACATATATTAATTAGTATTTATAATCTTTAGAAAGCTTAATTTATAGTGAAAACTAAAAGTGATTGTAAATTGTCTGTTATAAAAGCATTCTTTAGAATGGCAAATTTATGAAAACATTTCATAATTCCTAGAAGTATGATAGAGAGCTAGACAGGCATGAGCAGAGCAAAGACAATGGGCCAGGTACATACAGAATGTTACCAGTGCAGAAAGCACCAGGTGTGCAGCAATGAGCAAAATTGTTCTGGGACCTCAACACTAGGATGACTTTTTCTCTCCTAGCATATCATTGGTCATGTGGTTCATACCCCCACAAACTTACCTTCCCTGGCATATTGCTACTCTGTTGGTTAGACCCACTTATAGTGGGAATGAACAAGGGGGCCAAAGAATAGCCTTTAAGCATTAAGCCCCCAGGACCATGAGGTTCTGACCCACATCAAACACACCTAGGCCTCAGTAGTGTTTCAGCTCCAGGCCCAGAAAAACAGCAAAACCAAACAAGAAATGCCATGGCTGACATCAGGACCAGCAGCAGTGACTACTGACCTCCTGTCCTGGCACCAACCGATCAGTAGAGACCACGACCCTGAAAGGACACACCTAGAGAGCTGATGACTATTCTAATGGGATTCTCCCCTGAGATCCCCAGATAAATACTCTCAAGATGGAGGACCCAGGGCAGCTCTCTTTATGGAGCACTCCCATGCCTTTCCCTACGCTCTTCCCCCAGGCCCATTTTCCTTTCCTTTCTCTCTCTTTCTTAAGCTCCAAGGGCCCTTCTTTTGCCTCTGTAACTTATTTTTTTAGTCCATTTCTTCTACAGCTCACTTCAGTGACTTTCTAAATAAACTTTCTCTAAAAGTTTGAGTCTTGGCTCTGAATTATTTCTCAGCCAGAACTCAAGTACCAAGGTTGCTGAACCGAGGTTCAATTGCAGGTAACATGCTGAGGTCACTTCACTGCCAACAGAAGCATTTGCCCTTATTAAGAGTACAGCTTTTTTCTCTCTCTATTTTTTTTTTTTTTTTGTATTTTCCTGAAGTTGGAAACAGGGAGGCAGTCAGACAGACTCCCGCATGTGCCCAACCGGGATCCACCCGGCACGCCCACCAGGGGGCAATGCTATGCCCATCTGGGGCATTGCTCTGTTGCAACCAGAGCCATTCTAGCGCCTGAAGCAGAGGCCACAGAGCCATCCTCAGCGCCCAGGCAAACTTTGCTCCAATGGAGACTTGGCTGTGGGAGTAGAAGAGAGAGATAGAGAGAAAGAAGAGGGGGAAGGGTGGAGAAGCAGATGGGCACTTCTCCTGTGTGCCCTGACCAGGAATCGAACCCAGGACTCCTGCACACCAGGCCGACCCTCTACCACTGAGCCAACTGGCCAAGGCAAAGAGAGTAGAGTTTTTTAATGTGACCAAGACATGTTTATAAGAGACCCAAATTTATCTTTAGTTTCACTGTAGTAAGAAGCCAGAAGTAGATAGACCTAAGTTCCATAACTGATGGTTTACTATTTTATCTTATTTGAGTATGATCTAAACATCCAATGAAATTTCATTATTTAATTTAACTTAGCAAAACTTTAAGGTTTCAAGTTACCGAAAAGATTTCAGACACTATTTTAAAGTAAACATACTATAAAATATAATTACTGCTGAAAAGTTTGCATAAAAACTTTTCTCCAGATTACATATATCTAATCTCTTGCTCTTAACAATTGTGTTTAGACTACCCACAAAAACTTTGTGTGTCGGAGTGGCCATCATCCAAAACAATTTTTCTTGATGACAAATTTAGTAAGAGATAACATGAACTTATTTTATTGTTAATAAATCAAGGTAGAATAAAAAGTATTGTATAAATACTTAATTCTGACCTCTAAAATCATGCCTGTTTTAATTAAACCAACAAACGTAAACTAGCTTTAGCACCAAATTTTTTTTTCAGATCATGTGAACCTGAAATTTATTTAGGTTCATTTTTATTATATTTCTGAAAATTTAATTATAAAAGTGCTTAATTTTCTTTAAGCCAATTAAATAGAGCCCCTTTATGAATTAATTTGACAATAATATGCAGAGGTAGAAAAAATATCACACATCTACAACATACATTTATAGGTACACATAAACATACAGACACAAACAGAGACTTTAGAGTTATTGTTTTAAAATTATTGCAATGAATCAGGTACACTAAGACAAAACTCCCTAGTTTATAAATGTAAATGTTGGAATAAGTTAACTTTACTTGACTACATTTTGGGCAAGAGAGCTGTTTTATGTATATAGTAATTTGTATTTTTTTTTTAAAAAGGCTTCCTTTCCTTCTTTTTTCCACTGTTGAAAAACATCACCCTAAAATCTTCATTTCAAAGAATGGCTCTTAGATCCTAGAGAAGATGGAGGTAGAAAATCTATACCACAGATGCATGGAGAAATATCCAAGTTTTCTTCAAGATGAAGGTTATTTTGGGGATGGGGGTATATTTGCTTATTTTTAGAGGTCTAGTGTAATTAATTTTTTCCTTTTTTAATGCAAGACAATCCTGTTTCCAATTTCCTGATCTTTAACAATATCTACTGACATTTTGAGATGAATAAGGAAGGTTTGGGGATGGGTAAATATTGGTCAGATTTGAATTGCTTCTAGAGATACATTTCTGGTTTTGTAGAGATTTATAAGACAGAGACAGATTTTTTTCCAATTCCCCAAAGAACTGTATTACAGCCTAAATATCAAGGGACTAACCCAACCCTCCAACTAAACTTGCTTGTTTCTTTATATCAGGAAGATTTCAATCTAAGATGAAACTTGAAGGATTTATACAGTCTAGAACTTCAGAGTTTAATGCATTATGCCTTTAAATAGTCTATCTAAAACATTTACTAAAGGCCTCTTTCTGAGTGCACAATTGAGCTTTAGACCAATTCTCCTGTGGGAGTGGGGATTTCTACTGTTGTTCCAATTAGCTCCTGAATGGCAGCTTCCAGCTCAGGTCCTTCCTGGTCATCTGTGGGAAGACAAGGGAGAAATTCTGGCCATCTGTTTTCTCTGTGAGAAGGGTTTTGAATGGCCACTAATCTTTCTACCTACAGTCTATTTGGTAAGATCTTTACCAGTCTAATGGTAAAAGGGCTTTATAATTTAAAATATCTAATGGTGTCTAGGGGATGTGAATTCTTTGCAGTGGGGGTCTAGGATTGTCACAAACAGCATTGCAAAGGAAGGCTTAACAGAGACTGATTATTATGGAACCTTGGAAAGTAGGAGAAGTTATAAGGGAAACCAAAGTGAGTCCTACCACCTGTCTGAGGTACTTATGCTAAGTTTACTTCTTGGCTTTTAGTATTTACAGGAGTAATCTATTTACTCTAGCCACAAAGTTGATGTTGAAGTGCTCTCTGTCAATCTTAGGAAAAGAAACCCCAGGTGGTGCTGGATTTTGAGAAAGGGAATTTATATTGGATATGGACATTACTTTTTATTCTAATTTCTGTTTTTTGAACTTATTAAAAAAGTCCCTAGGGCTAGCTGTTATATTCCTTTGAATCCACTTCTTAACTTTGTCTTTTCATGGTTACTAACAAGACAGTTATTATAAAAGCTCTGTACATTTTTTTTCTTTTAAATATAGCCAAGTCAAAGCATGGGCAAGTAGGATCTTATATTAATCTAATTAGTGACACAGGCCAATCAACCTTTTCCTGGCTTAGTCATGGATGCAAGAGGAATCACCAGAAAGGGTGTAAAAAATGCAGCCCTTGATCCAGAAAGTTTACTCCCAGAGTTATTCAAAGAAAGCAAAGACCTTCACTGTCACAGGTGGTAAGAATGGTGTAGTGCAAATGGTGTCTCAGATTTCCCATGAGAATATGAGATGTCTCCAGTCATAGTCCTGGTAATCTAGGACAACAGGCAAGTGCTACTAAAAAGGGTCATCTTCAGCACTAACAATACAATGAAGGTTAGATGACAAAGGACCCTTATGGACTGGGACCCCTCATGACAAACTCCCCTGAAAGCTAGCATAGTCAGACAAAGGGACTGCTGTTTGTCAAATCCACAGCCTATTCGGCTGTCTGCCAGGTGCATTCCAGCACATGTATTCTTTGTTTGGCAGAGGCCAGAAAGAATATCTACCTGGTCACAAAGCCATGCTCATAAGACATAGAAAAATACAACAGAGACAAAAGAAAACAATGACCATCTCTGGAGGAAAGAGCATCAATAGAAAACAAGACTACTCATTAAATTTTTTTTTTATCAAAGCCAATATATCCAAGGAACTAATTCACCTGTATATTTTCTCCTGCTAACCTAATTATAGATAAAGAAAAATGACTTTCACTACTCTTACTTCAATCAGAGATCTGGGAAACTGACATGGTAGGAATTCTTACCTTCTTCTAGATTTTGTCAGAGGCCCCATGATCTCTCAGCTGCAGCAGCCCTGGAGAGAGTAGTATCTAGCAGTTAAGGTCCTGTAATGATCAACAACTACTGAGGTGGGAAAATTTTTACTTTTACCCTTCTAGATTCTTTAGGTGGTCTAATAATCAAATTGACACAAAAAAGATTAGTAGGAGAAAAACAAAAATGTAATAATGTTGGGTAAATGAGTAAAATCTGTATTTTCTGGTTTTGCTCACTCTCATTGTTAAAAATGGCTGCTGCTCATGTTATGATGCTCTCATGTGATACAGCTAATTGCCTTTCATGCTTGGGAAGGGACTTGGTTATGCTAATGTGTGCTGGAAGAGGGGATTGTCCTGGGGAAAAGTTTTAAAAGGAAAAGCTAGAAGGCCATTTGAAGGGGAGACCACGTTGTTACAGAGAAGGAGAGAGGACACATGGTTGGAGGGGAGGAGGCAGCCAAAATGGAAGCATGCAGAGGGGACTGAGTGAGGCTATTAGGCCTTTGATTCTAGAAAAAAAATCAGAAAGAATGGGTCTTGGTGCTCGTGTGTTTGTTTTTACTCATTGGCTGGTATGAGTCTAGAATAAAGGAAAATGGTCCATCATTTCTTGGCTCTGTTGATTCATTATGATCTACCCGGATTAAATGCAAACCTGCACGGGCCAGGCAGCTGTGATGGTGGCTGCAGCTACTGGCCATACAAATAACATATATACCTTTTGTATAAATGGGAAAGATGCAGAAAAATAGAACAAATTTACAAAACGGACAAATTTATCACCTTGAACACCATCTTCAGCTAAGGACAAAAGCTGTAGAGAATAGGTAGTCAATTATGTGAGGTGACCAGGAAAATCACAGTAAATAAGATTAAGGTTGATATGCAGATATAAGTTGTTGTCTTCATCATTGATAAGAGTTTCTAGAGATTTAAGAGTCACCCTTTGCCCTGGTCCGATAGCTCAGTTGGTTAAAGCATCATCCAGAAGCACAGAGGTTGCCAGTTCGATCTTGGTTGGAGCACATACAGGAATAGTTCAATGTTCCTGTCTCTCTCTCTTCCTCTTTCTCTCAAATCAATAAAATAAACATTTTTTTAAATGTTTTTTTTTTTTTTTAAAAAAAAAGAGTCATCCTTCGAGCCTAATCAGGCAGTGGCACATCAGACAGGGACGCAGAAGACTGAGGTTCAAGTTCCTGAGGTCACTGACTTGAGTGTGGGCTCATACTACTTGAGTGAAGGATCACCAGCTTGAGCAAGATGTCTATGACCCCATGGTCACTGGCTTGAGTCCAAAAGTCGCTGGCTTGAAGTCCAATGTTGCTAGCTTGAGCCCAAAGATTGCTGGCTTGAAGCCCAAGGTCACTGGCTTGAGCACAGGGTTGCTGGCTTGAGCAAGGTATCACTCGCTCTGCTGTAGCCCCCAGTCAATGCACATATGAGAAAGCAATCAGTGAACAATCTAAGGTGCCACAAGTATGAACTGATGCTTCTCATCTCTCTTCCTTCCTGTCTGTCTGTCATTATCTGCCCCTCTCTCTCTGTCTCTGTCACTCTCTTTTTCACTAAAAATAAAAAAAGTTATCCTTCTCTTCCTGATATAGAGAAAGACACACTTACAAATAGAGATTTCCCTTATAAATGTAAATGTCTTTTGCAAAAGGGTGACTTCTGCTTGGTTCTCAGAATTTTTCCTGTGTGTGCAGTTTCTTAAAGATAATCCACCTAAAAAAATTCTTAAACCAAGGAGACATAGTTTAGTGCAGTGAATTATGCTCCCCTACATTAACAAAATATAAAACTCTCCTAATAGCAGTAATATTTATATATATAGTATATATATATGAGAATATGAGAAATTCATGTGATATATAATAAGGATAATATTAAATGTTGTTTGAACTGACAAAAATTTGATTGACACCTGTGACTTCTGTCTTCTAGCTGTTAATATGAGAACTGAAAGGCCATTTAGGAGTAAGTATTAGATTTCTAGTCTATTCAGCCTAGACAATGAATCAAATAAAAATTTCTGCTGTACTTGTCTATCTCAGGACATAGTATCCAAGACAATATTTGATTTTGTAAAAAGGACAAAGAAGCCACCAATTTCACTTTTTCAGAATAATAGTACATAATACTATGTAACATAAACTTTACATAGAAAATTCTCAGCATGATTCTTTCCCCAGGTGAAGTTTTAGGACTTTTCATTGCCACAAATTTTGGAGAGCAATGTGTAATGGGTGACGGGCATAAAATACCAAAGTTACTTTCTTCTTCTTCTTTTCCAAGTGAGAGGAAGGAAGATAGAGAGATGGTCTCTCACATATACCCTGACTGGGATCTACCTGGCCACCCTCATCTAGGGCCTATGCTCTGCCCATCTGGGGCCATGCTCACAACTAAGCTATTTTTAGCACCTGAGGTGGTGGAGGCTTCACAGAGCCTTCCTCAGCACCTGAGGTTGATGTGCTAGAACCAATTAAGTCCTGGCTGCAGGAAGGGAAGAGAGAGAGGGAGGGAGATAGACAATGTGGAGAGGCAGATGGTCGCTTCTTCTGTGTGCTCTGACGAGGAATTGAATCCGGGACATTCACACAGTGGGCCAATGCTCTGCCTCTGAGCCAATTGAACAGGGCCCCAAGGTTACTTTTAAAAGGGCTTAACATCTTCACTTGTTACTTGCATTTTTGTATTTGAAGAAGATAAGATATGAGTATAACTATAAAAGGTAATTGGATATGCAGAAGATTGCTTTGTCTTTGTCTCTGAGCAGTGGGCACCTGAGTGGTTTTGAGGAAAAGGGGCCCTTTACTAAGGCAATTATCTGCCTTGCATTGGAGAGGAGACAGACTTTCCAGCATGCAGTAACTTGCAAGTTGTAAAATTTAAAAAAACTCTGATGAGATGCCATCTTTCTTAACTGAATTTGAATTGTTATCGAGTCCTTTTTGATGATCAGTCTACAGGGAGAGCCTAAGACAAAGGGTTTACCAATCTTCAGTGTAAGTTCGAGCTGGGAAACACTGAAAAGAGAGGTTAGAAGCACCAGGCACACATTTCTTTTCTTAAATAATTTTGTCTGGGTTAAAAAACAAATGCATTTCCTTTGTTTAAGTCGTGAAGTCACAGGGTATGTTCCACCTTTAGCTAGAGTATTAATATAGAAAATAAACTGTATTTTGACAGGTAGGCCTCTCCTCTGGGCTGGACCCAATGGTATGAGAACTCCTTTCTTTAGCACTCAGAGGCCTGTCACCAGGAGGGAGCCTGTTATATGGTCTTGCTGCTATCAATAATTGAACTTGCTATTGCTGACAAAGTCAGCTCGTGCCTGTGAACAGAGCTCACCAGCCTGCTGGAGAATGAGATACTGAATTAGGACAAGAGCTTTTGCTGAAAAGCTCTTGGCCAATATCTACTGGAAACTAATTAAAATTACTATTAGCATAAACTAATCCTCCACTCATTCAAGTGACAGGAAAGTGGAAAAAAATATATGCTTTGTATTTCATCAATGGGTTATATAGTACATTCATTATATTCTTTGTTCTCAAGTGGAATAAAACAGGCAAGTGAAGAATTTTGTTCATTGGCTTCAAAGCAGTTTTCCTATTTTCACAAGTACAACTCAGCTCTCAATTGCTTGTAGGTGTGAAGTTAATAATAGTGTTTCTATGCTTTTTTAACAAAGGTTCCTTAATTATCATCTCTGTTATTTACATGTGAATGCAGAAGTTGTATTCTCCCAGCTGCTAGGCTACTAGAGCATTGCCACTGGTATAATTTTTAACATGACTAATTAAAATGAATTTGCTTGCAGTAACATTCAGTGTGCTATTTGTGGGAAAGAAGTTATTAAAATATCCAGTACAGCAACAGTAAACTTGAATGTGAAGTAATAATAATCATATATTTTTAATTACATATTTACTACCCATTTGGCTAATATAAAAGTATTTTGAAAATTATTAAGGCTTAGCATAATATTGTTTGTGTTTAGTAATATCCAAAGGCATCTTTCTGAATGGGCTTAGCATGGTGCTGTCATTGAGCTATGACTGCTCAATAACAGGTATGCAGTGTGTTTCTGTAATATTTTGCATAGGAGCAGCTTTGATCAATACCAGTTGATTTTGATTATTGCAGGCATATTCCTTTGTGACTTTTTAATAAACCACATTTGGAATCAGTTGAATTTTTTATATTGTCTGTTATGTCTTAAATGTCCCTTTTTCACTTTCAATTACCTTTTGCTATTTATTTCTCTAACTAGGATGTCTCTTGTGAAAACAATACAAGCTTTAAAAGAGTCCCATTTCCCTACCAACTTTATATGAAAGTTTCAAGCCTACAAAATTTGTAAGACTAGTACAATGAGCATTCATATGCCCTTCATCCAGAATCAATTGCTACCATTTGTATTTGCTTGTGCACTCTGTCTTCCCCCCCCCTCTGCTCTGTATATAATTTATATTGATAATTTGTATATAATGTATGTGAATACAAATTTTCCTGAATGCTTTGAGAGTAACTTGAAGATGTCATAATACTTCACTTCTAAATACCTTACCATATATCTTCTAAAAATGTATCTACAACATAGCCAAAATATAGTCATCCAATTCAGGAAATGTATGGTACTATTATCCAATATGCAGACCACATTCAAATATCACCAGCTGTCCCAGTAACACCCTTTTGCAATTGTTCCTCACAACCCAACCCACCCTGCTCTAAGATTTAATCAAGAATTGTGTGATACATTCATATGGCATATTTATTTGGTTTTCTTTAATCTAAAAACAGTTCTCAGTCTTTGTTGGTATTTATATCCTTGATGTTTGTGAACAATTTATCCTTATTTTAAGTAGCTGCTGGTATTTTTTTTTAGCCAACTCCCTGAAGTAGTATCAATTCATATATAACAAACCATGAATAAAGAACCATCTTTCTTAAGAACTAGACATTAGCAAACTACTTGTCAATCTTTTGCTCTTTTAGCCATAATACTGCAAGGTATTTCCCCTCATTCATTTGGAAGGTGTTTCCATTTATATGTGGCAAGCTATTCTCTTAGCTCTTAATAATGCTGTTAATTAAGATAGCGTAGTATGAAGAAAAGTAAAAAGTGTTTTTAGTATTTCCTAAGGAACTATATCTAAATGATGGAAAGAAATGGGAAAATGGGGGCAATCAATATAACATTTGAATAAAATTTAAAGTAAAAGTGAAGCATATGTGCCTGATCAGGTGGTGGCGCAGTGGATAGAGCGTCAGACTGGGATGCAGAGGACCCAGGTTCGAGACCCCAAGGTCACCAGCTTGAGCGCGGGCTTATCTGGTTTGAGCAAAAGCTCACCAGCTTGGACCCAAGGTCGCTGGCTCGAGCAAGGGGTTACTCTGTCTGCTGAAGGCCTGCCCGTGGTCAAGGCACATATGAGAGAGCAATCGATAAACAACTAAGGTTTTGAAACGAAAAACTGATGATTGATGCTTCTCATCTCTCTCCATTCCTGTCTGTCTGTCCCTGTCTGTCCCTCTCTCTGACTCTCTCTCTGTCCCTATTAAAAAAAAAGTGAAGCATATGTTACAAAGCAGTTTACAATTAATTGCTGACCACATGGTGTAAGAACTGTCTTTATAAGAAATATATATAATATATAATTATTTTTAATTGAATTGTATTGGGGTAACACTGGTTAATATAATTATACAGGTTTCAGTGGCCCAATTCTACAATACATCTCTGTACACTGTACTGAATATAATTATTGATTTTTATAAGGGTAATGCAATACCACTTGTCAAAAATGGATAGGAGTTATTGTTGAGTCTAATAATTTACATGTGATTTCAAGGACAATAAGGTAGTACTGGCCCATAAAAATACATTATTTTTATTGATCAAAACTATGCTCATAAACTTGTGATATCTGATCTTTTAAATTATTATACAACATTAAAGTAATTGAGAAGAGATTTGAGGCAAAACAGACTGCTTTTAAAACATAACTTGAATGGTACACCATCTAATTTAGATCATTACAAGTGCTAAGTTTATTCAGATTAATAGTTCTAAGTTTAAAAAAAAATCTCCATTATATTTATCAAGTTTTCCAAGCCTTCTTTCATCATTTTAAAACATTCTATTTCATGACTCACACGCACTAGTGTACAATGTTTAACTAAAACTCTTTACAAATTACCCTTATTTCTTTATATTAATATGACAAGTTCTATGATAGTTCTTCTTTTAGAATTCACTAATCTAGGAATGAAAAACTACTTCAGATTCAGTGATTCTAACTACATGAACCTTCTGATGAGTAAGCTTTCTCAAATGCATTTTAAGCTGAAAAAATTTGTTGAATATAAACTAAAACTGCTGAGAAGTACGTTTTATTTTGTATTTTCAAACAAAAGTGAACATATGATGAACCCAGTTCTCCCTTTAGTGTTCAGTGCATAGCTCAGGGCTAGAGTGCTAGCCCAATGCCCTCCTCTTTGTAGCTGCCAATTAGTATTGATTGACTGATAGATTGTACACTTGACATTGGTGATCACTGAGATACACAAACCTGTGTGCAAGGCCTGCCAGGCCTTGTGAATGCCTATTATCTTACTGGAGATCAACAACAAAAATGATGATTTTTTTCAATCAGCTGTAGACTACAAAATGTAACCTCTGTCTTCCTATATGTAGTGCTTACTTTTGTTTAATGATTGTGTTTTCCTAGTGGCAAATATTAATTATATATTTTCTCTAGACAAAATAGAAAAGTTACATTGCATTTCCTTCTGATTTCAACTTTATTTTTAAAGACTTAATGCTTTTCATGTTATTTACCAGGTACTCATATAGAACATTTAGTATGTTCAAGGCACTGCTGTGAGTACTTTAAATTAGTTCATCTGGAAGACATGAACAAGATCTCATATATTTCTATTGTAAATTCTATAGCTAGTATGAATTTTAGTGCAGATATTTCTGTTTATAGACCAGTTCACAAAACCACTACTGCTCAGGCTCTCATTGTCTGTTATAGTATGGTGTTCAATATGGCTTCCTTCCGATGAATCTGCCAGCACAGTGAAACAAAACCCTATATATCTTAGCAGTCACTCCCCATTCCCTCATCCTTTCAGCTCCTAGCAAACACTGATCTGCTTCTTCTTCTTCTTCTTTTTTTTTTTTTACAGGGACAGAGAGAGAGTCAGAGAGAGGGATAGATAGGGACAGACAGACAGGAACGGAGAGAGATGAGAAGCATCAATCATCTGTTTTTCATTGCAACACCTTAGTTGTTCATTGATTGCTTTCTCATATGTGCCTTGATCACAGGCCTTCAGCAGACCAAGTAACCTCTTGCTCGAGCCAGCGACCTTGGGTCCAAGCTGGTGAGCTTTTTGCCAGATGAGCCCGTGCTCAAGCAGGCGACCTCAGGCCTCGAACCTGGGTCCTCGGAATCCCAGTCTGATGCTCTATCCACTGCGCCACCGCCTGGTCAGGCTGATCTGCTTCTTACTCTATGAGGGTGCCAATCCTGACATTTTGTATAAATGGAATCATACAATAAGTGGCCTTTTGTATTTGTTTTATTTTAGATAATGTTTTCAAGGTTTATCCATCCATGTGGTGATACTTTATTGCTAAATAATATTGCATCGTATGAAATATTTTTATTGAAGTTATTGGGGTGATATTGGGTTGTATGGAATATTTTGTTTATTTAATTGATAGATGTTTAGTTTTATTTTCTTTTTGGCTAGTATGAATAATGCTGCTATGAACATTCATATGCATGTTTTTGTGTGATCATATCTTTTCAGTCTTCCTGGTTATATACCGTAACATGAGTAGAATTGCTGGGTCATATTTTTGAGGAGCTACAAAACTGTTTTTCAAAATGGTTACACATTTTACTTCCCCCAATAAACATACTCATATCTCAACTGACTGATAAAATTTAAATGTACACGGCATAGAAAGAGATTGGTCACTTCAAGTTACATGTAAAATATTAGCTATATTTGACAGTGGATATTCAGTGTTTCACAATAAAACCTAAAAATATAGCTTTTTATATGGCTGATATTATTATGCTGGATGGCAACTACACAGTTATTGATGAAACATATTGTGAAGAATGCCAGAAATAAAACTGATGAAAGCATGGGCCATATATCCTCCCAAAGCACAACATGAAGACAAATAACGGATTTGGGTCCAATACAGATGTTGAAACCAAAATTCACTGCACCTATCTTTCTTCTTGCTTTCCTCTATTCCAACATCAGAAAAAATAATAATAAATGCTCCTTTCCAACTTGTTTTTCAGTGAAAGGAACAAATGGTATAATTAGAAAGCTAAAATACGTAGCGGGTATTCAAACCTGATTGAGATATGATTTGTCAAGTATAAAACTGAAGAGTAGATTACATTTCTTGAATGCTTGCTATTTGCCAGACACTGTTATAAGTGCTTTCCATGACTAACCTAAGCCTCTGAGGTAGATACCATTGTTCTCCATATTGTGCAGATGAGAACATGAAGGCACACACAGGCTAAAGTGTCAGAGCTAGTAAATGAAAGAGCAAGAATTCAAATCTATGACAGGTGGCTCCAGAGTCTGTACTTTACTATTCTGTCCTGCTATATGGTGTCTGTTACCACCACTATCTTACTACGTACTGTAAATTCATTTATGAACTGAATGACAACTGCACACACTATAGCATTTTGTATGCAAAATTAAGTAAATATCTCTAATATTTAACTTTCTAATTCAACTTTGCATACCTACTATTGCTAAGTGAAGGTCACTTTGATCCACTATCAAACTATTGATTTGTGTCTTGTTTTGTGGTGGGGAGTAGAATGAAGTGAGCATTTCCAAAGGATAGAATCAGGATTGAGTGCTTTATCACAGAAGTAATTCCATTTCAACATTCATAGCTCAAGCAAATTATTGTTTCCTGAGAATATTTTTCAGCCTGTTCCCATATGTACCTGCCATGTCTTCTCCCTGAAAAAGAATGCTGACCTTGTGTGTTCTAAAGTTTTATGCTACCATGAGTGTCACCTCCACGTTTGAAATATTTGAAGCAAGAAAGTATGTGAGTTTTCAGAGATAAAATTGTGTCCATAAAAAACGTCCACCTTTGATGGACATGGTTGAGCATGAGTGTGTATTACAGATTATTTCATCGATCATTTTCTGTTCACTCTGTTTTCTTGCAACAGTGCCCCATCTTTTTCAAAGGAAAATCTTGCTATGTCATTTCAGATTTAAGAGGTTGTGCTGAATGATGTTTTCTTAAAGAAAAGGGAGGAAAAAGTAATTCTTCCATGATTTGTAGATTTGAACCATATCATTACCACGTACCTGCTCGTGAACTCAGTCAATGTTAGGGCTCCTCTGTTTGAATTCTCATCACAGGAAAGAAAATGTAAGAAAAATAAAACGGATATCCCTTTATCTCACCCACTCTTTAATAGCTTTGAGGTCACTATTTGGAAAATCATAAGAAACTGTAATGGCTCAAATAAATAGTAGAGAGCAAACCACTTTAACCTGTGCTATTTATATATTTGCTTCTGCCATCAAGTTCAGCTCTATCCTTAGGAGAAAAGTACAACATAACATTCCTGATTTAAACCCTGTTGAAGGACGACTTTTCTCCATTCTTGATAACAAATCTGAACCCTAAGTTTCAAAGTATAAAATTAATTCGCTATCAATTTGATTCTATTATTATTAATATGAGATAGTTATGGTGTGACAGAGTCTGACCACACAGTATGTATTCATCACTAAGGGGAAAGGTATAAATACTATATAGCAAGGATTGTATCACCACTATTGCAATCCATTTATGAGTTTTCTTTGTGTGTACTTCTATATGTGCATGAATTTGTATGTGTGCCAAGCTTTGTAAAGTATTCCAAAGCCTTATTAAGAATGCTACTTTTCATCTTTTTATTGAAAGTTCTAGGTCTGCAGTGAGAACCAATGTCAAAGAAAGCCTTGACCTTCATTATTATATTTAGACTAAATTACAACAGTATTGTATCGGTTTGCTTATTTTATGTCATTTAGATTTTTAAGTGTATTTCTGGCATGATGGTGGGTAGAAAGAAGTCTATAGTTCCTTGGAGTGGAGGAAGGCAAGAAAGGGGTTGGCAATAAAAGCAAGTGCTGATTAGTTTTCCCTCCTCCTGCTTTAGCCTGAATGAACAGGCACCTTCCATGTTCATTTCTGACACTGCCACAGAAAAAAGGTTCTTCTCTGTTTGTCGGGAAAAATCCCTGAGTGTCATTGTTATTATAATTTCCCTGTGAATTTCTTTTTTTTTTTTTTTTTAATAAATTTTTATTAATGGTAATGGGATGACATTAATAAATCAGGGTACATATATTCAAAGAAAACATGTCTAGGTTATTTTGTCATCAAATTATGTTGCAAACCCCTCGCCCAAAGTCAGATTGTCCTCCGTCACCCTCTATCTAGTTCTCTGTGCCCCTCCCCCTCCCCCTAACTCTCTCCCTCCCTCCCTCCCATGTCCTCCCTCCCCCCCCACCCTTGGTAACCACCACACTCTTGTCCATGTCTCTTAGTCTCATTTTTATGTTCCACCAATGTATGGAATCATGTAGTTCTTGTTTTTTTCTGATTTACTTACTTCACTCCTTATAATGTTATCAAGATCTCACCATTTTGCTGTAAATGATTTGATGTCATCATTTCTTATGGCTGAGTAGTATTCCATAGTGTATATGTGCCACATCTTCTTTATCCAGTCTTCTATTGAAGGGCTTTTTGGTTGTTTCCATGTCTTGGCCACTGTGAACAGTGCTGCAATGAACATGGGGCTACATGTGTCTTCACGTATCAATGTTTCTGAGGTTTTGGGGTATATACCCAGTAGAGGGATTGCTGGGTCATAAGGTAGTTCTATTTGCAGTTTTTTGAGGAACCACCATACTTTCCTCCATAATGGTTGTACTACTTTACAGTCCCACCAACAGTGAATGAGGGTTCCTTTTTCTCCACAGCCTCTCCAAAATTTGCTATTACCCGTCTTGTTGATAATAGCTAATCTAACAGGGGTGAGGTGGTATCTCATTGTAGTTTTGATTTGCATTTCTCTAATAACTAATGAAGCTGAGCATCTTTTCATATATCTGTTGGCCATTTGTATCTCTTCCTGGGAGAAGTGTCTGTTCATGTCCTCTTCCCATTTTTTAATTGGATTGTTTGTTTGTTTGTTGTTGAGTTTTATGAGTTCTTTGTAAATTTTGGATATTAGGCCCTTATCAGAGCTGTTGTTTGAAAATATCATTTCCCATTTAGTTGGCTGTCTGTTTATTTTTATATCAGTTTCTCTTGCTGAGCAAAACCTTTTTATTCTGATGTAGTCCCATTCATTTATCTTTGCCTTCACTTCTCTTGCCATTGGAGTCAAGTTCATAAAATGTTCTTTAAAACCCAGGTCCATGATTTTAGTACCTATGTCTTCTTCTATGTACTTTATTGTTTCAGGTCTTATATTTAGATCTTTGATCCATTTTGAATTAATTTTAGTACACGGGGACAGGCTGTAGTCGAGTTTCATTCTTTTGCATGTGGCTTTCCAGTTTTCCCAACACCATTTGTTGAAGAGGCTTTCTTTTCTCCATTGTGTGTTGTTGGCCCCTTTATCAAAGATTATTTGACCATATATATGTGGTTTTATTTCTGGGCTTTCTATTCTGTTCCATTGGTCTGAGTGTCTATTTTTCTGCCAATACCATACTGTTTTGATTATCGTGGCCCTATAATATAGTTTAAAGTCAGGTATTGTAATGCCCCCAGCTTCATTCTTTTTCCTTAGGATTGTTTTGGCTATTCGGGGTTTTTTATAGTTCCATATAAATCTGATGATTTTTTGTTCCATTTCTTTAAAAAATCTCATAGGGATTTTGATGGGAATTGCATTAAATTTGTATATTGCTTTGGGTAATATGGCCATTTTGATTATATTTATTCTTCCTATCCAAGAACAAGGAATATTTTTCCATCTCATTGTATCTTTTTCGATTTCCCTTAACAATGCTTTGTAATTTTCATTATATAGGTCCTTTACGTTCTTTGTTATGTTTATTCCTAGGTATTTTATTTTTTTTGTTGCAATCGTGAAGGGGATTATTTTTTTGAGTTCGTTTTCTAATATTTCATTGTTGGCATATAGAAAGGCTATGGACTTTTGTATGTTAATTTTGTATCCTGCGACCTTACTGTATTGGTTTATTGTTTCTAATAATCTTTTTGTGGAGTCCTTCGGGTTTTCGATGTATAGGATCATATCATCAGCAAAAAGTGATACCTTTACTTCTTCTTTTCCGATCTGGATGCCTTTTATTTCTTTGTCTTGTCTGATTGCTCTGGCCAGAACTTCTAGCACCACGTTAAATAAGAGTGGAGAGAGTGGACAACCCTGTCTTGTTCCTGATTTAAGGTAGAAAGTCCTCAGTTTTATGCCGTTTAATAGGATGTTGGCTGATGGTTTATCATATATGGCCTTTATCATGTTGAGATATTTTCCTTCTATACCCATTTTGTTGAGAGTCTTAAACATAAAATTGTGTTGTATTTTATCAAAAGCCTTTTCTGCATCTATTGATAAGATCATGTGGTTTTTGTTCTTTGTTTTGTTGATATGGTGTATTACGTTAACCGTTTTGCGTATGTTGAACCATCCTTGAGATTCTGGGATGAATCCCACTTGATCATGATGTATTATTTTTTTAATATGTTGTTGTATTCGGTTTGCCAGTATTTTGTTTAGTATTTTAGCATCTGTATTCATTAGAGATATTGGTCTGTAGTTTTCTTTCTTTGTGCCATCCTTGCCAGGTTTTGATATGAGGGTTATGTTGGCCTCACAGAATGTGTTTGGAAGTATTGCTTCTTCTTCAATTTTTTGGAAGACTTTGAGTAGAATAGGAACCAAGTCTTCTTTGAATGTTTGATAGAATTCATTAGTATAACCGTCTGGGCCTGGACTTTTATTTTTGGGGAGGTTTTTAATAGTTTTTTCTATTTCCTCCCTGCTGATTGGTCTGTTTAGGCTTTCTGCCTCTTCATGACTCAGTCTAGGAAGGTTGTATTGTTCTAGGAATTTATCCATTTCTTCTAGATTATTGTATTTGGTGGCATATAATTTTTCATAGTATTCTACAATAATTCTTTGTATATCTATGATGTCTGTGGTGATCTCTCCTCTTTCATTTTGGATTTTATTTATTTGAGTCCTGTGCCTTTTTTCCTTGGTGAGTCTTGCCAAGGGTTTGTCAATTTTGTTGATCTTTTCAAAGAACCAGCTCCTTGTTTTATTGATTTTTTCTATAGTTTTTCTGTTCTCTATTTCATTTATTTCTGCTCTGATTTTTATTATCTCCTTTCTTCGGCTGGTTTTGGGTTGTCTTTGTTCTTCTTTTTCTAGTTCCTTAAGGTGTGAAGTTAAGTGGTTTACTTCGGCTCTCTCTTGTTTGTTCATATAGGCCTGAAGTGATATGAGCTTTCCTCTTATTACTGCTTTTGCTGCATCCCAGAGATTCTGATATGTTGTATTTTCATTTTCATTTGTCTGTATATATCTTTTGATCTCTGCACTTATTTCTTCTTTGACCCATTCATTTTTTAGAAGTATGTTGTTTAGTTTCCACATTTTTGTGGGTTTTTCCCCCTCTTTTTTGCAGTTGAATTCTAGTTTCAAGGCTTTATGATCAGAAAATATGCTTGGTACAATTTCAATTTTTCTAAATTTGCTGATATTGTCTTTGTGGCCCAACATATGGTCAATTCTTGAGAATGTTCCATGTACACTAGAGAAAAATGTATACTCTGTCACTTTGGGATGAAGTGTCCTGTAGATGTCTATCATATCCAGGTGTTCTAGTATTTTGTTTAAGGCCACTATGTCTTTGTTGATTCTCTGTTTGGATGACCGATCTAGAGCCGTCAGCGGTGTATTGAGGTCTCCAAGTATGATTGTATTTTTGTTAGTTTTTGTTTTAAGGTCAATAAGTAGCTGTCTTATATATTTTGGTGCTCCTTGGTTTGGTGCATATATATTAAGGATTGTTATGTCTTCTTGATTCAACTTCCCCTTAATCATTATGAAATGACCATTTTTGTCTCTGAGTACTTTTTCTGTCTTGTAGTCAGCATTATTAGATATGAGAATTGCTACACCTGCCTTTTTTTGGGTGTTGTTTGCTTGGAGTATTGTTTTCCAGCCTTTCACTTTGAATTTGTTTTTATCCTTGTTGCTTAGATGTGTTTCTTGTAGGCAGCATATAGTTGGATTTTCTTTTTTAATCCATTCTGCTACTCTGTGTCTTTTTATTGGTAAGTTGAATCCATTTACATTTAGTGTAATTATTGACACTTGTGGGTTCCCTACTGCCATTTTATAAATTGCTTTCTGTTAGTTTTGTATCTAGTTTGATTCTTCTCTTTTGTTTTTCTATCATTTGTTTTTGTTTGTTTGTGTTCCATACTTCTTTCCTCTGTTGCTACCTTTTTTAAGTCAAGTGTTTTTGTGGTGGTTTTTTCAAGGGTGGTTACCATTAAGTAATGAAAAGGGTACCTACCATATTCATTGTAGTACCCTATCTTATAAGTATTTCTGCACTTCATCGTCCTTTGCTACTGTTAATCTCCATCCTCTCCCCCCTTTTTTTCCTTTGTTGTCACAGTTTAAGTTTGGTTTTATTGTGTTCTTGGTGGAGCTGTTACTTGTGGTGTTGTTTTCTTTTGTTCTTTGAATCTGGTTGGAAAACCCCCTTTAATATTTCCTGGAGTGGGGGCTTTCTGTTGATAAATTCTCTCATCTTTTCTGTATTTGTGAATGTTTTTATATCTCCTTCATACTTGAAGGATAGCTTTGATGGGTATAGTATTCTTGGCTGAAAGTTCCTCTCTTTCAGGGCTTTAAATATTGGGGTCCACTCTCTTCTAGCTTGTAGAGTTTCTGCTGAGAAATCTGATGATAATCTAATAGGCCTTCCTCTATATGTTGTACTCTTTTTTTCCCTGGCTGCCTTGAGAATTTTTTCTTTGTCATTGGTTTGTGTCATCTTTATTATGATGTGCCTTGGAGTGGGTTTGTTGGGGTTAAGAAAACTCGGTGTTCTGTTTGCTTCTTGAATTTGAGGCTTTAGTTCTTTCCACAGGCTTGGGAAGTTCTCGTCTATTATTTGTTTGAGTATATTCTCCATTCCATTTTCTTTCTCTTCTCCCTCTGATATACCTATTATTCTTATGTTATTCTTTCTGATGGAGTCAGACAATTCCTGTAGGGCTTTCTCGTTTTTTATTATTTTTGAGTCTCTTTCTTTTTCTCTCTGTTGTGCCTCAAGTTGTTTGTCTTCTATTTCACTAATCCTATCTTCAATCTGGGCTGTTCTGTTAGCTAAGCTTGTTACCTCGTTTTTCAGCTCGTGAATTGAGTTTTTCATTTCTGTTTGATTTGTTTTTATAGTTTCAATTTCCTTGGTAATATATTCTTTGTGTTCATTGAGTTGTTTTCTGATCTCCCTATATTGCCTTTCTGTGTTTTCTTGTATATCTCTGAGTATTTTTAAGATTTCTATTTTAAATTCTGTCATTTAGCTCCAAGGCTTCCAATATGTTAAGTCTTTTCTCCATAGATTTTTCCACATCTATTTGTGTTACCTCTCTTTCTTTTGTATCCATAATATTCGATTTCCTCTTTCTTATCGGCATCTGAGGGTGGTCTTGTTGATAGCACTAATTAGAATTTATAATGAGTAAAAAGTAAAAAAAAAATAAAAATTAAAAAAAAAATTAAAAAAAAGGTAAAACACCCCCCCAAAAAAACAGTAATAATTTATTATTTCCCCCTTTTTTCTTTCTTCTCTTTCCCTCCTCTTCCCTCCTCAAGGAAATATCGTGCCTATAATGGAGGGCCTGATTTGGGGTGAAGAGTTCAAGGGGCAAAAAAAGGGAGTAGGGACCTACTAAATGCAAAAAAAAAGAAAAAAAAAAGGAAGAAAATCTTAGACAAGCATAAGATGATTTGCTTGTAAGTGATGATCAACTAAGAGAAATAATGAGAGGGATAAGAGGGAACCAGAAAAAAGGAACAAAAAAGAATAATAAAGAAGAAAAAAATAAAAATAATAAGTAAAAATCTGTTGTATTAAGTGGAGCGAAGATTAAATACAATGGAGACCTTGGGTTGGGAGGACCCAAAATGCCACAAAAATAAACAAACAAGAAAAAAAATACAAGCAAAAGCAAAAAAGAGAAATAAAGCCAAAAAAAAGCCTTGAGTCCCAAATTAACTAATTTGTTCGTGATTGAGGATTATATGGGAGGAAAGTAAAATGAG
Source organism: Saccopteryx bilineata (assembly GCF_036850765.1). NCBI lineage: Eukaryota > Metazoa > Chordata > Mammalia > Chiroptera > Emballonuridae > Saccopteryx > Saccopteryx bilineata. Next base: position 122,702,977 of record NC_089502.1, on the reverse strand, counting down.
AAAAGAAAAAACGAATAGAAAGGAAAAAATAAGAAAAAGAGAAAAACGAAGGAAGAAATAAAATAGGAAGAGAAAAAAAAATAAAGCAAGACAAAAAAACAAACAAACAAAAAAAAAAAAACAAAAGAGGAGAGAGTGAGAGTTAAGTGTTTTGGAGTATAACCTTAAAGGAGGGTGAGGATGAAGAAGAGAAATAAAATGCAACACTCATGGGTAGTGTAGTTCAAGAAAGGGGAAGCATAAGATGGGCAGAGAATAGAAGGACCGATGTGGAGGAAATAAAGGCAGTAAGACAGAAGAAACAAACAACAACAAAAAAATTAGTGGATCAAGTTGTAAAGTCTGTGGATTTTTCTTGATTTTGAGAGGTTAACTTCTTCCTTTTTCTTTTCTCTCCCTCTTCCTGGTCGGTGACTCTGTACCCCAGGCTCTGCCCCTGTGTCACACTTAGGTAGGGATTGCAGTTGATGGGATTCTATGGCAATGTCATATAATTGGCTTTAGTCTTGCTGGTAGTCAAGGCTTGTTGGCGTTTGCAGGGTCCAACGATGAGAGAGTTTGCTTTCCTGGATTCTCTCTCCTAGTCCCCCCTTTCTGAATTAGCAGCCTGGTGATCCAGCTATAAGGCTGCAACTGCTTCTGCCTGGGGAGTAAGAGGCTCAAAGAGCTGGGAAATCCCCACTCTATCCCTACTCAGTGCAAGGCTTTGGGAAAGGCTCTGACAGTCAGGGCCTCCAGTTTAATCAGGCGGGGGTGGGAGTCAATTGTTGTCAAGGTGACTGTTCAGCGCCTATCATTTAGTTGGACCTCTCAACCCAGGCTTTCCACACTTTGTAGCCTGTTTTTGCAGGGAAGAAGAGGCACTAGTCTCTGCTTGCGACTAGTGTAGTATAGATCTTATTATCTGCCAAGTCCTTCTTGTTAGCGTTTATCCCTGAATATGGAGGCTCTATCAATCAGAAGTTGCCCCCGCCCCTTTAGCGAGAGGCACTAAAAAATATCACGCCTCTTGTCTTGGATCGCTGAACTGAGAGAGATCTTATCAATTAGAACCGAGGGTGCGCAGATTTCATGGGTTAAGCTAATTTCAGTGATTGGGTCGCAGCTGTGCTTCCGAAGGTATTTTAGGCTGCCTGCACGCGCCCCTCCCCCAACGCTTGATTGTTAGCTTGAATGGCTGGGTGAGGTGCCCCGCCCGCGGAGAGAATCTCCCAAGCCTCTCCTGCTCGCCCTGCCGCTGGTGGCTGGATAGCACCAGGCGCAGGATAATGGAGCACCTGGGTGTGCGGGCCAGTAGGGTGCTCTGGGCGCGTGTAATGCCCAGGGCACGCGCGCGAATGGGGTGCTCCGGGCACCGGTGGCTGGCGACTCTCACTCGCTGTGTGCGGGCCGCTGGGAACGTTAGAGGTGCCCAACCGGACCGGGCGCGCGCGCGGCAGTTCGCGGCTCCCAAATGTGGGCTGACTCACCACAGGCGCACTTCCTCGAGGCTTGAATGAACGTCGCTGCTGTATATTCCTCCACATCCTCGTCTCTCAGATTCAAGTGATAACAGTCCTTTCGCTATCAGTTTGTGTGGAACTCCGGAATGCTCCGAGGATAAATTTTTCTGTTTCTAGTTGATAAATTTGTTGTGATTTAGGGGAGAGCTGTCGGACGCGCTGCTCATGGCGCCATTTCCGTGACGTCACCTGAATTTCTTTAAAGGCTCCTGTAATAAAGATATAATCGCTTTACCCCCCTACTACCTATTTATTCAATGTCATTTCTAGGTGTTTTATTTTTAATCAAGTGGAAGAGAGAGTTGATAATATTACAAAAAGAAATATTGTTCTACTCAAAATGTGAGGATCTGAAGTAATAATAGTGGAGGGAAATACAAGACAATTAACTCTTAACCTACAACTTCACCAATGTGTAAATATTCCAAAGCTTTTTAAGGCAAGGAGTTTCATGCCAAGGGTTTGTCCCAAAGTAATTGTTTCCTTTCTGAGTTGGTTGTCTACATGCAACTAGAGATGGCACTAAGGATCAAGACTCTTCAATCTTGTTTTCACCTCTTTCTATTAGTTTCCAGCAGTGCCATGGGCTTTCATTACTTATTTAAGAACCTGTGTGCTGAATTACCATTGCTTCTTTCTGTCTGCACCCACATATTTCTGTAGCTCGGAAATTTGCCTTTGAGATTATGTAGTAAGGATATTTTATCTTTCACTGCATGATACTTTTAGCATAATTGCATTTAAATTTAGAGATTAAAGCTTATAACTTAATTATGAATACAACTACATAAGAAAGAGTTGGATTTAAATTTAATATTTTGATTCAGACAGCTCAACTCATAAGTGTTCTTGTTAAATTGTCTCTCATTGTCAGCCTGCTTTCTATGTATGAATCTGTCTCTATTTTGCTTGTTAGTTCATTTTGTTCATTAGATTCCACATATGAGTGAAATCATATGGTACTTGTCTTTCTCTGCCTGGTTTATTTTACTTAGCATAATTTCCAGGTCTATTCATGCACCTTAAACCTGCATAATTTTGTTAATCAGTGTCACCCAAGTAAATTAAATAAAAACGGAAAAATAAAAAATGTTGCTCATTGAATACCTCTTTGTCATTACATTGGATACCAGTCCTTTTTAACAGTTGCAGGCTATAGCAAAATAACAGTGCACACCTGACTTCTGTCTGTGCTAATCTTCAGAAAGGGCTAAAGATGACACGGACATTATTACAGTTCGTTTGGGTTAATAAACACCTTTGTGTGTGTGTGTGTGTCTGTGGCGTGTATGCTTACATATACACATATGTATGTATATATGCATGTGTCTTGTTATGCTAGGGCCTAGACAAACAACTTAATTAAAAATATACCAATAAGGTCTGACTTAAAATGATAATATAGATGAGATTTAAGAGGATATATTTGAGGCTTCTTAATTTTATGTTCCATGAAAACACAATGCTATGTACATATATATAGAACATTACACACATACAGATAAATATACATACATGATACTTATAACAGTCTAGTAGTACAGTTCTTCGAATATGAAACACACTCTTTGTAGGAACTCTTTAGTAGGATCTTTCACCTTCCTTCCCTCCCTCCCTCCCTCCCTTCCTCCTTCCTTCCTTCCTTCCTTCTTTCCTTTTCTTCCTATCTCCCTTCTTCTTTCCCTCTCGTCCTCCTTTTCTCCCTTTCCAGCTCTGCAAAAATAAAAAAAGGAAGAATAATGCTTTAATCAACTAAATAACTTCTAAACTTTAAAAAACAACAGACTTTGTAAAAGTGATTTGACCTAAGAAAAATCTACACTTAAAGGGCTATGGGGGACTGACCCGTGCATATAAAACTTGTCACTCTCAATGGAAAATTTCCATTTGTCATTGTTTACATTATCAAAAATGGGAACATGTTCAGTGTCTCTAAAGAAAGTTTAGGAAACTTTGTGAACTTTGTATATAAGTAGACAAAAAAGTGATTAATACATATTGCAATATATAAGTGTATCAAATCAACATGTTGTATAGCTTAGACTTATACAGTATGTCAATTATATACCAGTAAAGATAAAAAAGAAGCAAATAGTAAAAGACTTAAATAAGTCCCTTGCATAAACAACATTAAAGCAACAACAATAATCACTTAAAATATACATGAGTATTATACTAAAGTATCAACTGCTTATTTCTCTCTGCTAGTTAAAATCCTAATATATAAAGTTTTAGTAGATATAATTCTTTATATGTAAAAGTCCCCAAATATACAAATAATTATTTGTTATAAATTTCACTGTCAGTAATTCTGAACTAGAAAGGCATTTCTATAGAAATAATATAGTTCAACCTTCTCTACTAAATACTAAGAGAGATATTTGTATTGGGAAGAGATAGAGGCTGTGGTAGATCTGTTGACAGCCTGACTTCACACTGAGTAGCTCTACTTTGATGTGTTTTAGATTGGTTCTTCATTAAAGTTTTACTCCAAAATAAAACGTTTCCATTATTTTCAAATATTTAAAAATCAATGATATAATTCATGGTAAAATTTTCAGTTTAAGCATATTTCTTCTTGTACTACACATGAGTTACTATGCCTTTGTAATAAAAATAGCAGCCAATCATAGAAAGATAAATACTAAAAGATTTCATTTATACGAGGCATGTAAAATAGTCAAATTCACACAGAGAGTGGAATGGAATCCCCAAATATAACTGCATTTAGAGAAAGGGCCTTCCAGGAGGTCAAATTAAATATGGTCATATGGGTGGAGCCCTAATCTAATAAGACTGCTGTCGTTATAAAAAAAAAAAAAAGAAAGGAAGAGACACCAGAGATTTCTCTTCAAGGGTGCACACAAAGGAAAGGACAAGTGAAGACACAGAGAGAAAGGGACTGTCTGCAAGCCAGAAAAAAAGCTCCTTACCAGAAACCAATCCTTACAGCACCTTATATTGGACTTCTAACTTCCAGACTGTTAGAAAATATCTTTCTGTAGTTTTTTTTAAGAGTAGAATGCTAGTTACTAGGAACTGAAAGGAGGAGGAAATAGGAAGTCACTAATCAAAGGGCATAAATGTTTAGTTAAGCAAGATAAGAGAGTTCTACGGATTTTCTTCACAACATTGTGCCTACAGTCAACAATACTGTACTGTACACTTAATTTGTTAACACGATAGGTCTCATATTAAGTGTTCTTACTGCAAAAACATAAATTTTGAAAAAATAAAGTGAATGAACTAGAAAATAAAAAAGAAACAGTGCCATAAAATAAGGGTAATTGAAACCTAAACAAAATCACTGAGTAGCATGCCTTGAGCACAATGCTTAAGGAAAGCAAATCTAATTAGGGAAAGACAGGAAGGAGATGAAGACTTTGGTGGGAATTGTAAACAGGGAATTAGGGCATTTTCAAGGGTTTTGAGCTTGAAAGAGTCATTATATCCTAATTCACTTTCCATTTCCTAGTTGTTACTTCATTACTCCTAAAGTTATTCATCATTGGGGTTGTTTGGGAACTTACAAGGGAGTTAAAGAGCTTGTAGAGAGAAATCTCCTATGATGATTAGATAAGCAAAGAGGGAATGGAAGAAGTTAGGAAAATGGCATGCTTTTGTGTGGTGAAAATAGTTACCCTGTGAGAAGCAAAAGGGAAACACAAACAGGTCCTGTGCCATTGCTCACCCTTTTGATGAAGAATGTCATCAAGCATTCATTCACTTACTGAATTTTTACTGAACAAGTTTGTATGAACACAGTGTCCTAAGTGAAGGACATTTACTGATAAAAAAAAAGACCTGCCTGGAGGTTTCAATCTACTGGGATAACAGACATAGAATAGAGAAGCAAATATCATAAGTGCTAAAAAGAAGTAGAGCATAAAATGAGAACCTGTGATAAGGGTACCTATTACCATCTCAGTGCTGAAGAAAGACTTCTCAGAGGAAATAATGTCTGAGGGAGATCTGAGTGAGTGGGAATTACTTTATATACTGAGGTAGAGAACCAGTGTTCCTGATAGAGGGAATAACTGGTACCAAGTTGAGTTGTGGATGTTATATTTTATATATATGAACTAGGACCTACTCTTTTCTTTTGGCTCCTCTGGATAATGTGATAGAATCAGCATCTTTTCAGTTATAAAGCCAAGGTCTCTGACAGTAATTTTGGATCTTCCATCTCTGCCACCCCTACCACCCCCCCTTAACTTTACTTTAATTACCATACCCATTCAATCAACAGTTACTTCTTTTCCTGTCTCTAATTCTCTCTCAATCCCTTCTGAACTTTATCCTCAATTTCATTGAGGTTCCAATCACTTATTGCTGACTCTGTTGCTTTCCCACTTCCACTAGAAATGACTTTCAGAAATACAAGGTGGGACAAAAGCAAAAGTTTACAGTTCCGTGTATGTGAAAGAAAGTTTATTCTTGTATTATTATTTATTTTTTTTTCCATAGGAGCAACTGTTAAACCTACTTTTGTCCCACACTGTATTTTACCATGCTGTCCTCAACACAAACCTATTTAATGAGCTTGCCCTATGCATGGAATAAAGAATGTCATCTCTATATGATCTCTTGACATAATCTAGATCCCTCATCTCCTGCTGCTTTCCTCATATTGGGCCACATTTACCTCCTTGCAATTTCTTGACAATAATAGGCACTTAGGGAGCCCAGTAGGCTTTTTAAATGCCTGCACACCCTTCCTCCTTAATTACCAGTGGCAGTGCTTCTGTCCAGTCTGTTGCTTTCCTAAGTCATCATACTCTGAATCAATCTTGCCTTTCTCCTTGTAAATTCCATCACATTTACCTGCCTCTCCTCTTCAGCATTTACTTTACTCTGCCTTATTATTGTAATGTGTTATGTATCATCTCACCAACTAGATTTTAAATTCTATGAAGTCAAGGGATTTGTCTTATTCATTTTTCTATTTCCTTCATGTAATTATTTTTAAATAGTTAGAAGTATAAAATTATATGTCAGACTTTTAACAACTTCTAGAACTGAAGAAGGAGGGTTCTGGAAGAAAAAAATATTTAAATGACACCTTGAGAAAGTAATTTAGACTATTTTACAGTTTATATTCTTTTCTTAATCAGTTGTGGGTACCCTCAGAATACTGGTTGTTGCTAATGATCTGACATAATTCATCAAATAAGAGAGACTCAGACTTTGCCTGGATAAGCCTAAACATCCACATTGAATAAAACAGAACATTTTTAGCAACTACATTCAAGGTCCTTGATAGTGGGATACCTGGTGTTCGAGCAAACATCTTTAAATGCTTGCTTTCAGAAACTTACATTATAAAAACTGAAGAGTTCTGATTTCGGAAAAGATGTTATTCAGTATAGTTCATTTATTCAACCAATACTGATTGATTACTCAGTGGGGATCAGGCCTAGTAAAAAACAAACTTTGTTCTAAGCTTTGGTCATGCTTGCTTTACTCTATTGCTAATTAAATCTTAAGACTCAGACCAGGCCTACAAGTTGCCTGACCTCTATTTTTGGCTCCTTCCCTATCCCTGACATTAATCACATACATGAATCTGGGGATAAAAGGCTACCAAATTTTATTCTTTATAATCAAGTTCATATTTTTTTTCTTTCCTGAACAACACTTTGTACAAATCAAAAATTATTCGGGCCAGATAACAAATGAAAATCCTTTTGGGCTGTTCAGCCAACAACAAAATATTTTTATAAAAAAATGGAAGTATACAAGATGGCAGCCATCTATTGTTTAAAACAACAGAACTATATTTAAGCCTAATTATTGCATAAAGTCAGTGCTTGAAAGCAAGGGCAAAATTGTTTACATTTGCCTACATGGGGTAAGCTTCTGTGCTCTACTTTGTCTTTGCTGATTTATGTGGTTATGAGATTGAGTACTATTACTGGCTAAGTATAGTTGCTTGTATTTAATTATAGACAATATTGGTTGAAAATTGTCCTTTTATTTTATTATTCATGAACCACGTCAGCAGTCAACTTGGACAAGTCTTATTTTTCCTCCTTTATTTTGAGTAGCTTGAAATCTAGGCATATGGGCTTAGCAAATCTATTAGAAATCAGTGATAATGGAAATTGCTAACAGAGCCTGAAATTTTTGTCATTTCCCCCCAAATTTTGAAATATATGAATTATGATAGCAATGGCAATTAGAGTAATTATAAATATTTTCAATGAAGTACATACTAATGTGAGTTAGGTTTTTACTAAGAAGTATCCTTCCAGATATTTAATAAAATTGACACTGTTATATTGCTAAGTGAAATGGTATAATTAACATTTGTTGGAAGTTTTGTCATACTTGAAACGTTTAGATGTTTTTAACATTTAATCAGATTATGTCACCAAATCAGAGGTCACATATGTTCATGAGGACTTAGTGAAACCTCTTAGGTGTTTATGAGAGAAAGAAATATTTTCATGAGGTGTAGAAGAATGTATCACCAGCCCTTCTCCATTCTACCCTCTGCCTTCTATTTATCTGATCTGTATTAGCATTATGAGAGAAACCCATGGAAGCTTCTCTTAACACAAGTTTTAAGAGCATGTTTCTATGTGGAGGGCATAAAAGGAAAATCAGGCAACATAATTGCTGTAGGCTCAGACCACAAAAGATCTTATAACATCCATATTATTGTTGTTATTGCTAATATCACCCGAATATTTGTCTCACTGATTACCAAGTATTTCCTCATATGTTATTTTCACATCACAGATTATTAAATTCTAGCATTAAAATCATAATAATATTAAATAGTGTTATTACTTTTAAAGAAAATTATTTTAATGTTACATGAATCATTGATTTTCAGTGATACCACCTTGTTTCCATAGTGACTGTCAGTAATTAATTGTTATAGATTCTCAAACAGTATGTCCTTTTGAAAGTTGACAACAGATGCTGGCATTTTAACAAAGAGTAAATAAAATAATCCATGACATGCTCAGAGAATTTAAATGGTTACCAGGAAATTTTAAAAACTGTAATGATGCTTAGGTGATGCCTAGAATTTTTTAGTACCTATAAATTGTTAAGAGGGCCAAACAGACCCCTTTTGTCCCCCTTTACCTGGAAATCACACTAATAACTCTGACTATTTGATATTTATACCTGTGTGTTAATAGCCCTCTCAAAAAAACATAAATATTCTAACACCCATGAAAATGATAATATATTAGGTATTCTAATTACAATTTACATTTTATTGTCAGTTGGTTTCATTTACTTGCTTTGATCCAAAGTCTGAGCCAAAGTTTGTGGGAAGAGAACAGACACCTTGTTACTAGAGAAAGAGGATAGAGCCATGGTAAAGTGGTGAGTTCTCAGTGCTCAAAGGGGAGTATCAGGATGTGTCAAGAACTGAAAGAGAAGTCCCCAAACAACAATTGCATGGGGCCTTTCCTTCCTTTATGCCTGAATAAAACCCATAATTCTGGGATAAAGAATATTATTACAGTTGAACAATAGAACTGATCTGTCTTTGGAATCTTTAACTTCTAAAATTATTTTTATACAACTTGTCAAATGTACTTCAAAAGAGACTGACAGCTGTCACTGGGGACGGGGCTTGGGAAACTGGATGAAAAAGGTAAAAGGAGTAAGGGAAGAAAAAAACCTTCTAGTCACAGACAATAGTGTGAGGATTGCAGGAGGGAAAGGGGGTGAGAGAAGGTGGAGGACAGGAGAGGGGTGGAGAGAAGGCGATGGAAGGAGACCTGACTTGGGGTAATAAACACACAGCGCCATATACAGATGATATATTGTAGAGTTATGCACCTAAATTATAATTAACCACTGTCACTCTGATAAATTGAATAAAAATTTTAAAAAATGAAATAGTTACTGTAATGCAATATGCCACTGAATCTTAATCCATCTTGCAGAGTGACTCAGAACTCTCGAAAGGTCACTAATTTTGAACTTCTTTAGCATTCTAAAATCAACTGAAAACTGTTTCTGGTGTATATTACTTGAAAATATATTTTGTTTAGACCATACAGTGTTTCCCATCTGTGTCAATCGGCTGCCCCCATTAAAAATTGAGAGATCTCTCATGAGCAATATTTTTTCCTCTTCACAAACTGAAGATCTAGCAATATTGAACTTATGTTCTACTGGAGCTGAGTGTCACTATCATCTTTGGAAGGGAACTTCAATCTTTACTTTTCTAGGTCCTTGCAAACCTACTTCTTTTTTTGGACACAGTTGTTCTGATACCTCTAGGCATTTATTGTAGAAATGCTATGCTAAAACTTGAGCAATACAATGATTGATTATTTTGTGAAGAGTTGAATGGACCATTTTTAGTTTTCAGTTGATCTATTACATACACATGGGGTGGGCAAAAGTCAGTTTACAGTTGTGAGTGTGTGAAAGAGTTGATTCTTGTATTACTACTTCTTAATTACCACAGTCTATTTGTATTATAACTGTAAACCTACTTTTGCCCACCAATGTAAACAGACAACATGTAAACCATGCAGAAAGTTACACTTTTAAATGGATGGGTTTACCACCGTATAATTATAAAGGCTACATGGAAAGACACTTAGAACATACTTTTCCATATAAGTCTATATGTTTGATAGGTATGAAAGTAGAAAGAAAAGAAGAAGTAGTTTTTATATCTCCTAGTCATTCTAAATGTGTAAAATATTGTATATTTAAAAGAAGAGTCATTCAATAATACATTCTTCACCAAAAGTACATAGTTTCTTTCTTGTAACTCATGCTAGGGATATAAATAGGATATATTCCTTAGTCTATCTATTAAAGAGTTTAGTGGATAAAATATATAACAATCATTAAAATAGAATGTGATCAGGGCTGTAGTACAGGCAGGTACATATTATATGGAAGAACTGGGCAGAAGTAATTTTGCCTAAGATAGTCTGTGAAGGTCCCGTAGAAATAGCTATTGAGCTGATTCTTGGAAAATAAGTAGGGTTTTATCTGGAAGGGGAATTAAGGAAAGGCATTATAAGGAGGGGGAATGATATAAGCAAAGACCTAAATGTGTACAAGTTGGTTCTACATCTATTAAAACTTTCCACAAAAGCATATTGTTGGAGATGCGGGATGGTGAAAAGAAAGATGTGGAAGATAGAATGGCTTGAAACAAGATTTGGAAAGGCTTTTTATTGCTTCTCAAAGAGCTGGAGCTTTCTATGATAGACAATAGGAAGTACTAAATGTTTTGATGAGAGATTATGAGTGATTAAAAAGCAGTATAAGGTTGTGTTTAGCAGTGGGAATAAGTGAAGTCTAGTTTGTGAGGACGCTTTAAGGATTGACCAAGGAAAGTAGCTGTAAGAACTGAAGCAATTGGCAATAAGAAAGAGAATCAGAAGAAAAATAACTGAAAGCTATCTTTGAAGAAACTTTTCTAATTAGATGTGAGTGCTCAGAAGGCAAGATGAGTTGGAGGTATGTGCCTTCAGAAAGAATAAAGAATTCAAACCAAAGTCAAAATCATGGTAACTAGGACGAAAAGTATTTTCCGCATTCCCTGAAAATATATATTAAACTCTTGTCATAAAATTTTATTCCCCAGAAATATTAATTTGTTATTTAAACCTAAAATTATTAAGCATTTATTATTATTAGTGCTGCTGCTATTATTATTGTTATTATTAGAAGTAGTGTTTTGAATATGGGAGTGACCTTATGTTGTCATGAACACTAGGTATAGCACTAAAAACAAAAACAACAACCTTGATTTAATGTAAGAATAATGCACATTTATTTTACCTTGCTTTTTTTTAGTTATCTGATTATGTTTTCCAGTGTCATCTCAATAAGTTTAATAAAGAATAAAGAATCGTGAACCAATATTAAAAACATAACAAAACAAAAGAAAACCTTTTGCCATCCTGGTAAACACATTAATTACAGAGTCACCCTGCCTAGAAAACAATTAAGTCTTGCCCTGGCCGGTTGGCTCAGTGGTAGAGCGTCGGCCTGGCGTGCGGGGGACACAGGTTTGATTCCCGGCCAGGGCACATAGGAGAAGCGCCCATTTGCTTCTCAACCCCCCCACCTTCCTCTCTGTCTCTCTCTTCCCCTCCCGCAGCCAAGGCTCCATTGGAGCAATGATGGCCCCGGGCGCTGGGGATGGCTCCTTGGCCTCTGCCCCAGGCGCTAGAGTGGCTCTGGTCGTGGCAGAGCGACTCCCCGGAGGGGCAGAGCATCGCCCCCTGGTGGGCAGAGCATCGCCCCTGGTGGGCGTGCCGGGTGGATCCCGGTGGGGCGCATGCGGGAGTCTGTCTGACTGTCTCTCCCCGTTTCCAGCTTCAGAAAAATACAAAAAAAAATAAAAAATAAAAAAATAAAAAAGCAAACAATTAAGTCTTTAAACAGTTTAAAAACAAACAAACAAAAAAGAAAATAAAACATTACTGAGGCCTTCTCAGATTGTGTGTATTTCATGTGCTGTATTTTAAACTAGACCACCTTAGACCTATCAACCTAGTGTGGTTAAAATCTATGAAACCATTTCACATATCATAGAAACTTAATTTTCTTATATTAGTTTATTGCTTCTATCATATTGTTACTACTTGCTTTCCTGGTTCATGATTCTAGTTTCTCTGTAATTTCTCATTTACATGGACAAATATCCCAGTTCTTAATCCCCCTAGATATCCTAATTAAAATAGAGACAGACCTTGGGCTTCTTCAAGTCTTTGGTTAGTCCTTCAATCTACTTCCCATAAGTTTCTAATGTAATATATTGGACATAGTATGATACATTTCAACTTGCATAGACTAGTCAAACACAGCATATATCTTGTATTCAAAGCACAATAGCATTTTTTGTTAAAAAAACATACTGATTCAGAGGTCTTTTAATAGAAGGACTAACAAAAATTACGATTTAAAAAAAATCTATGTTGAAATGAAGTATGAGTAGCTGCTCTACTTTATCAAATTCAAAATTAAAATAGGGTTTAAGTGATTAAAAATAGAGACATTTTCAGTTTATGAACTTTTTTATTACCTTTTAAAAAAGTGATAGTGGGGTTTCCAGCTGAGAGGAATGGTTGCAAAAAAACATTTTGTTCCAGTTAGTTAATTTTTCCCTACATGTGCTATATTCATCGTATTCATTTTAAAAGCAAATGAGCCATCTCTATCTCCTCTCACATTTGTGGCAAACTCTTGCTGTGCCAATTTCAGATTATATGTATCTTAGAGAGAATAAGATGCTCTAATCTTGATTATAATTTTAAATTAAAAGAATGAAAATAATTCAATATGTTGATATTGGTAATAAGAACTAGTCAGACAGCCTTTATTCCATAAAAAATAGAAAAACATACTTGTAAACAGGATGGTAGGTTCCTATATTAAAATGTGTAATAAGATGCATTATACTGTGAATGCAGTAGATTGTAACTCAATAAAGTAATCAGTTCATTCAAGCTAAAAATTGTTGATAAATGTGCTGTATGCTTGAGATTCAGCCATTTTGCAAGTAATTGCAGCAAACTTCCAATGAAATTATTTTCAATATAAAACCAGATAATTCCAAAATGAAGACACAAGAATGACTAATAGGCACATGAAAATGTACTCAGCATTATTAGTCATCAGAGAAATATTAATTAAAACCACAATCAGATTCCTATGCACACCTACTAGAATGGGTAAAATTTCAAAGACTTGTCAAATGATAAGGAACATCTGTTGGAAATGAAAAATAATATAATTACCTTAGAAATTTTTGACAGTTTTTTTATAAGGTTAAATAAACATTTATCTGCTCTTAAGTATTTAAAATTCTTCTCTTAAGTATTTACCTAAAAGAAATAAAAATGTATGTAACATAAAATATTTGTTCACAAATTTTCATAGCAGTTTCATTTACAATATCCTTAACCCAGAAACAAACCTAATGTCCATCAATAGGTGAATGAATAAACATATAGCGATACAAGTATACAATGAAAAACCATCCACCAATAAAATGGAACAAACTTCTGGTACACATATGAATGTAAATGAATCTCATGCCATTACGTTGAACAAAGAGTCCAGACACAAGAGTACATTGGCATTAATATGAAAACTAAGCTGTGGTAATAGAAATTAGATCAATAAATGCCTGCTCATGGGGGAATCTTCTAAGATAATTGGAATACCTTGTATCTTAGAAGATGTCCTCAGCTCCAACACTTGAGCATGGAAAAGATATTTAATTTTGAATTGCTGTAAGACAGTTTAAGTATTCATGCCACAGAAATAGAAAAGCACAGCGTAGGGACAGTGTACATTTAAGACTAGAAGTACCTTGTGAAAATGGAAGCAGGAATGAATAAAGAGACATTCATTCATTCATTCAACAACCAAATAGTTATTAAAGTGTAAATGATAAGCCAGACCATTCAGGGAACTGGGGATAATGATGAAGTCTCTGGCTTCATCTAATTTACACTTCAATGGGCTGAGACAGACAATAAACAAGAACTAAATAATCAGAAAGATCACAGAACAGTGCTCTAAAGGAAATAAGAGCACCTCAAACAGGAAGGACAACATAGATCCATTTCTGGAGAATTCACAAAAAAGGGTGTATCAGTTAGGGGGAGAGTGAATGTGAAGGCCCCAAGGTGAGAAAAAGCTCAGTTGGTGTGAGGAGCCCAATGGAAAACAGTGTGTCTGAAAGATTAATGGACTTGTATGATGAATACAGAGAGCCAGGCAGAGAGGTCTTTTGGGCCTTGCAGGCCACAGTTTGTGCTTGCATTTTAACCAAAGTGAAATAGGAACATTGTGAAGTTTTAGGTTAGAAGTGGGTTACTATTTGTGTTTTTTTTTTTTAAAAAAAAGAAGGTCTCTTTGTTGAATATATAGATTGCAGTAGGAGGTGAGCAACAAGTAAAGAATGAGGTCGAGGTTGTAGAGACTTCCACAATTAAAACAAAGCAAGGAAGTAGGCTGCGAGAAACAAGTGAAGGGGATCAAGAGGTACAAAGTTCCAGTTACAAGATATATAAGTCATGGAGATGTTATTTACAGTTCAAGGAATATAGAGAATAATATTAATATCATATTATATTATATGGTATTATGTTAATACCATATTATATAATACCATATTAATATTATATTATATGGTAACAGATGGTAACTAGATTTATCGTGATGATCATTTCATAATGTATAATATATAAATATCAAATCACTACTACATTGTATACTTGAAACTAATATACTTTCATATATCAATTATAACTCAATTTTTTTAAAGTAAGAAAGAAAAAAGGGAGACCAGTTAGGAGGTTATTGTAATACCCCAATAGAAAATGAGGATAGCTTGAATTAGGGGTGCTGGCAGTAGAGAAAACGAGAAGTGGACAATTTCAAAATGTATCTTAATGATAGACATGGCATGAGTCACTAACATGATGTGGAAGAATGAGTGATCTAACAGTCTTTGCTTGATCTTCATACCATTTATAAAGATGGAGACTTCTGGGTGCCTAAAACAGGACATCAGGGTGAGAAAGGCAGTGCATATCTAATCAGAGGTTTAGTAAGAAGGAGATGGCACTCCCAAAACAGGTAAGATGAGAGAGACTACTTTAGCAAGGATAGAACCAATGGGGAGTTATTACTCTCCCTAGATATAAGAGGAGATAATAATACATGAAATATTATTTTTCAATCATTTTCTGAAAGCCTAGACAAACTAGAAGAATCACTTATCCGATGTCAACTCTGGAGGAAATAAGTGTTTTCAATTTGTTGGGGGGAAAAATTCGTTTTACTACAAACTATCGCCGAAAGATGTCAAAATTTTTAAATTTTTCTGAAGTGACAAATCACCCAGGATAAAACTATCCTTTTCTTCTGTTTTCCAGTGTATTTTGCAGTAAAAATTGGGAGTCTATACCTAAAATAAAGCTGGTTAAAAGGAAGTCAAGCCTAGTAGACAGTGGTATCATACATAAATTTCTTAGCAGAATGAATTCAGGGTTCATAACTGGGCAGTTTGCCCACTACTTAAAGGGATGATTGCCCTTGGATCACTTTCCAGCAGTTGTCACTTTGGGGAGCTTAGTGACTTGGCATTAGGAAACTTTACTTCAGCAATTTCCCATAAGCTTTAAAGAAATGAAACTTTAAGGTGGATTAAACCTTATGTGAATAGCACTCCTTAAAAAAACAAACAATGCATAACACTCTATGTTCCAGATCATCTGCTTTATGCATATATGTAAATAATGAGGCAAATGGAGCACCAATAAAAAAACTACTGATTGATCACACAATGCCATATAAGTTACTTTTTGTTTTGTTTTCTTTGTCATAAATATAGTTAATTACGGAAACTTCAATAATGAAACGTAGAAGACTGGTCTATTGTTTTAAATGTACTTAGTGATCCAAAACAAACACACCAAGCATGATTGTGTCAGGTTTTTTTGATGAAGATTTTGGCTTTACCATTTAAGGCCCGATGTCTACAAAAATTGCAAAAGTTTTAATTCTGAGTTCAGGAGATCAGACTGGACTAAGGTTAATTTTGCTTCATAAACCTTTATTTTGTACATACTCTATTTTTTCCCATAGAATATACCACTTTCTAACATCTTATGTAGTTTATTTTTTATTACATATTTTGTTTATTGTCTATGTTCCTTCACTAAAATATCATATTCACAGAAACAGAAATCTGGGTCTGTTTTGTAGACCAAGTGCCTAGAAGATTGCCTGGCACATAATTGGCAACCAATAAATATTTGTAGAATCAATGAATATTCTTTAGTTCTGAATAAATCCAAAACCACTGCCTCACTGAGTAAGTGTACGTACACACGCATACATCTAGATCAGTTTTAAATCTTATTTGCTTCTAATGCCTTTATTACCTTTGGTAATCAATCAGTGCATGATGATAGATTTAATAAAATATCATGAAGCAACACATATTGGACAAGCATTAAATGCTTGTTTAAAATGACAGCATCATGATAAATGTATATCAATGCTTTGACAGCAGTGCCTTTTGATTAAATAAACTTCCAAAACAGAGTTTATAGTAGCCTAATGTGACCCTTGGATAACTTGTATTATAAAACATAAAGATGCCGTCTTTGTTAGGCAATTCTAGCAAAATGTAGAAACGGAATTATATGTGATAACTAAAAAGATTATGTTATACTTAAAAGCATAAAGACTTTGAGCATATGGAATAAAACCCAACTTTCTTATCCAAACTCCAAATGTCACAAATACCTATGCAAGGTCTTAATGGCACAGAAACAGATGCATTCTTCACTTCCATCTGTCTAGTACTCTCAGGATCCTCTATAACCCTAAAATTGTCTTCAGGTTTTTTTTTTCAGCTGAACACTCTAATTTATTAATTTTAATGGGGTGACATCGATAAATCAGGGTACATATGTTCAGAGAAAACATCTCCAGATTATTTTGACATTTGATTATGTTGCATACCCCTCACCCTGTCTTTAGGTTTTGAGCATCCCATAATTTTTCACACACTATTTCCTTCTTAACTAAGTAATAACTACTTTTTAAAAGAGTAAGCTTCCTCTACTCAAAATTAAAATAACAATACATAATTAATACATAACTAGAAAGGTCAAGTTCATGTTCTTCGTAAAAAAAATTCTATGTTAAATATGTTGGCTATAGTTTAGATTGCTTAGGAAAGTTCAGTATATTTTTAAATTATACAGAATTCAGTATATAGAGATTATGCTAGGAATCTGGCTCCGCCCTGCCAGATTCGCTCTTCATGCTCTCAGTACTCGGTGACTGCCACCCTTCTTAACCCTCTTCCATCCCCTATCCGTCCAGGTCTAGGTTGGGTTTGGTCAATGAGAATGTCCTCCAACCACAAGAAGAACAGAGGCTCCTTCTGCTAGATTTCTATAGGTTTGTGTGATTTCTTCTATTGGGGAACCTCACTTCCGGTCTGGAGACATTTCTGTAAAAGCATCCTCCTTGTTGCCCTTGCCTCTTATATCTAGGGAGAGTAATAACTCCCCATTAGTGCTATCCTTGCTAAAGTAGTCTCTCTCATCTTACCTGTTTTGGGAGTGCCATCTCCTTCTTACCAAACCTCTGATTAGATATGCACTGCCTTTCTCACCCTGATGTCCTGCTTTAGGCACCTAGAATTCTCCATCTTTATAAACGGTATGAAGATCAAGCAGACTGAGATTTAAAAAAATATATCTTACAGTATTCTTGGAGATTAGAGTTGGCTAACTAGCTCATATTAAAAATCTAACGGAAACACACCATTCAACATTTGAGCTTCTCAGATCAAAGTCAGTAATTTAAGAAAAAAATAATACTATGCAAGGTTTTCTGATGGTAAGAAAAGATAATTAGCAACATTGGGCAGAATGTATCAACTAGACATTTAATTAACACTTTTAAATCTAATACTCCTGGTGAATTTCCCTGTCTAGTATATTTCTACCAGGTGTATAACTCAGGATAAGGCAGTATTCATTCAGCATAAACATGCTATGACTTCTATATATTCTGTGCTCTTCTGTTTCTACAAAGGAAATGAAGTTGTTCTTTAATGTTTTGGTGAATTTATATGACTTTTTGGAAAGTTAACACTTGGATTCACCATGAATTACAGCAATATACTTAGTGCTATTCAGAAAACATTTGCCCCTTTCCTTGTTTTTGTATTTTTTTTTCTTTTCAATATCTCTTTAATTCCCCTTATTTAAAGCACAAATCTCAAACATTTATAGTGCTTATTACAACTAAAAAATGTGTTTAATGTCACTAACTTTTCTAAAAATTGTCCTGAATTCTTATAGTGTAATTATATCTTGCCTATAACTAAATTTAACAATATATGTAAATTGTCAGAACCTGTAAAACAAAATGACTAGAAATATTATATAGTAAAATGTCTTCTTAGCAATGAGTACATAACTTATTTTGTAAAATTACTTCATTTAGCTTTTTAAGGTATATATGCCCCTTATATGTATCTAATAAAATCAAACTAGAATTTAGATACTGAATATTTTAAAACCACCTACCTTGATGCCACCCTTGGTTTTTCTTTTTCTCTCACCTCTGACATCTAATCTATCAAGTGCTATTGGTTATGTCTCAACTTTGTCCCTATACCTGTGTGTAAGTCTTCTGTCACCCTCTTATTCCAAGCTTCCTCCTGAGTTTCTCTATAATCCATACACAGAAGTAAAGCTATTTCTTTTTTTAAAATTTTACTATTGTAATTTATTGTGTTAACATGAATTCAAGTGTCCCACTCAATACAACTTCCTACCCACTACACACTTGTCCTCCATAGCCCCCCCTTCCCTTTGATATTTGCTGTCCTGTTATCTTTATCTCTGTGTTATGTATATATAGTTTCACTAATCCCTTCGCTTTCTCTGATCTCATCCCCTCCTCTCCCTTCCCACTAACAGCTGTTCCTCTGGTCCCTGTGACACCACCTCTGCTCCTATTCCATTCCTCAGTTCACTTTGTTCATTAGTTTCCACATATCATTGAGATCACATGATATCTGTCTTTCTCTGCCTGGCTTATTTCACTTAGCATAATACTTCTTAAAGGTAAGTCAAAATGAATCTCTTAACATAAAACTGCTTAATGATTTCCTGGAATCAAGTCCAAATTCCTTATCTTGGTCAGCCTGTCCCTCCATCAACTGATCCCTGCTTCCTTCTCAGATGTCATCTCCTGTCACATCCACTTCTCTTCTCGTCACATACCAAATTAATTCCTACCTTAGGACTTTGGCTCTTGCTGTTCCTTTGGTTGCCATATGGTTTCTCCTTTCTTGCCCCTCAAGTCTAAGCTCAGATAGCACCTTTCCAAAGAGGATTTCTGACCATCCTGCTCAAGGTAGCCCCAAGTCAATCTCTATCACATCTCCCAATACTATTTACTTCATTGCCATTAGCTTCATCTGAACTTACTTGCTTATCTATTTGTTTGTTTCTTTGTTGCCTGTATCTCTACCTCCCTCAACCCCATTATAATTTACAAGAGAGTAGATCACTTATCTTAGGGCAATATCTAAGATCCTAGCATATATAATTCATATATAATTCTTATAATCTGGCATACATAATTCATGCTCTATATAGATGTAATAAATGGTTTATTAATTGTCAAAATTCAAGGTATGTGTTGAACAATTTTTTCAAGTATTGATTCTTAAACATTTTCATCTGATAAAGCTGTCAAGTTACCTTACTCTACATAAACCCTCTTCAAAAGAGTGGATTCAGTGTTATAGGTTTATCTGCTCATTAGACACACATTTCCTACTAGTAGAACTTAATTTTGGTAAAATGATCAACAAGTCTTGAATTATGTAAATCATGCTTGAACTGCCTTTCAAATAAAGAAACCAGGAAACTGACATAACATGTGCTGTGATTTCAAGGGTTTGGAAAGCATCTGATCACTTCCTTATACCTCCACTACCCATACTTGTGTATGCCTGAAATCCCATGTTTAGAGTTTTATTTCTTTAGTTTACATTCAGATCCATGTTAATTCAGATCCATGTTCCTAAAAGGATTTACACTTTAAACTAGCTCAACAATTTAAATATAAGGTCTTAGAATCTACAAAGATGTTTTGAGAAAGAAAAAGGGCAAATTTTCTAACACCAGGATGCTGAAAGATAGGTAGAATGGAGTACCTAGAGATTAGAGTTTATTTAGAAATCTTGGTCTGCTTATAAAAAAGGTGGGATGTAATTTACTACATTCTGATTCTTTTCCTGGTTCCACTACGAGCTTATGTACATTTGGACATACTGAATCTTTAAGTGAAAAATTCAGAGGTTCAGCTGGGTGATCTTTGAACAATTCCAGTTTGGTGATTCTAAACTCAATAATTTACTCTTCACTTCTCATAGAAAATGGAAACTATAAAAGGGCTGATGTAATTAAAATCTAATATAGTTTCTATAAATACAATAATATGGGAGAAAACAGCAACAGACCTTGAATTCAATTTTTAGCTTATGCATTTTGTTTTACATATAGTCATACTGTTTCATTGCACACATATTCAGATATAAATGTATTTGCACATGTATAGTCACATTAATATTGCCTCCTTTACTAAGAAACTGCAGCACCATTATCCATTCTGAGGCACTGTTTCTGAGAAGTGTGAAGCAGAAGATACTTCTTTCTTCTACAGTATCCAATAAACCAGAATGCATAAAGCCATAGCAAGTTGAGAAGGTTATTAGGACATCATCTGTTTCTTTCTTCAACTTAGTCTCTTTTCAGAAAACTCATTCTTGATGATTCTCTTTTTAAATTAATTTATTTTCTTTCACCTAAGCCCCTGATTAATCTATTAACATACGGTCAATTGTAGAGATCCTTGCGATGTAATAACAATCAACAATTGCTGTTGTACTAACAAAAGACTTAGGAATTCATTAATATGTTTTGTTCTCAAATAGGCTTATAATTATACTTATATTATTATACTTAATACAATTATTACTTATTATTATTATAACAGCCATGATCAAAAGAATGATCCACTGATTTTGACTCTCAGGAGGCACTCAAAAATATTTGGGGAGTGAAGGAATAAATTCAATGTTGCAATTAAAGTATACTTTCAACATTTCAACAAAACACTTCATTAAAAAGCATAGGAGAAAAACCCTAAAGATTCCCACCATAAAACTACTAGAACTGCTAAATTATTTCAGTAAAGTAACAGGATACAAAATAACTATCCAGAAATCATTTTCATTTTTATACACCAATGAAGGTCTATCAGAAAGGGAAACCAGAAAAATAGTACCATTCACAATTGCTTAAAAAAAGAATAAAATTTGCCCTGGCCAGTTTGCTCAGTGTGGATAGAGCATCAGCCTTGTGTGCAGACATCCTGGGTTCGATCCCCAGTAAAGACACACATGAAAAGCGACCATCTGCTTCTCTTTCCCTCTCTATTCTCCTTCTCTCTCTCTCCTTTCTTGCAACTACTGACTCAATTGGTTCGATTGTTGGCCCCAGACACAGAGGATAGCTTGGTTGAGTTGAACATTAGCCCCAGACAGGAGTTGTTGGGTGGATCCTGGTCAGGGCACATGTGGGAGTCTGTCTCTCTATCTCCCCTCCTCTTATTTAAAAAAAAGAATAAAATTTAACCAAGTATGGAGAAACCTGTACTCAGAAAATTATAAGCAACAGAAGAAGGAAATTGAAAAAGATACAAACAATTCAAAGCAAACACCTTGTTCATAGATAGGAAGAATATATACCATTAAAATGTCTATATTACCTAAAGCAATCTATAAATTCAACACAATTTTTATCAAGATACCAATGATGAGTTTCACAGAACTAGAATAAATATTCCAAAAATGTATATGAAACCACAAAAGACCCGAAATAACCACAGCAATCTTAAGAAAGAAGAACAAAGTTAGAGGAATTACCATATTTCTCCATGAATATGATGCTCCCATGTATAAGACACACCTTAATTTTGGGGCCCAAAATTTGAAAAAAAAAAGCATTACATAAAGTTTATAAACTCAAGTTTTATTCATCATAAAATTCATACAGCTTCTCATCACTGTCAAAACTCCCATCCATTAGCTTGTCCTCATCTGTGTCTGATGATGAATCACTATTTTAAACAATGAGTGCAAAAACAAGCATGAAAAAACAGGAAATGCAAGTAAAAAAACTACAACCACTGTATAAGACACACCCAGATTTTAGACCCCAAATTTTTCAAAAAAAGGTGCGTCTTATATATGGGGGAAATGGTGTTACCTGATATCAAACTATACTAGAAGGCCATAGTAACCAAAACAGCATGGTACTGGCATAAAAACAGACATATAGATCAACGGAACATAATAGAGAGCCTAGAAATAACCCACACCTTTATGGTCAATTAATACTTGACACAGGAGATAAAAATATACAATAAAGAGAGTCTATTCAATAAATGGCATTGGAAAAATTGGACAGATAGGTTAAAAAAATGAAGGTGTAAGAGCACCTTCTTATACCATACACAAGAATAAAGTAAAAATAAAGACAAATATTAAACATGAAAGTATAAATATTCTAAAAAATATATAGGCAGTAAAATCTCAGACATTTCTCTTAGGAATATTTTCCAGATATATCTTCTTGGGCAAGAGAAATGAGAAAAAATGATAAATGGAACTATATCAAACTAAAGAGGTTTTGCACAGCAAAGGAAACCATCAACAAAATGAAGAGACAGCCCACTGAATGAAGGAATATATTCACCAATATACCTGATAAAGGATTAATATCAAAATTTACAAAGAACTTTAAAAAAAATCAATACCAAAAGACCAAACAATCCAATTTTTAAAAATGGGCAAAAGAGCTGAATAGACACTTTTTTTGAAAAGGACATACAGATGGCCAACAGACATATGGAAAGATGCTCAAAGTCACTAATCATCAGAGAAATGCAAATTAAGACAATAATGAGATATCACATCATAGCTGTTAGAATGGCTAACATCAATAAACAATGTGTTGGCAAGGGTGTGGAGAAAAGGGAACTCTCATGTTGGTGTGAGTACAGATTAGTACAGCTGCTGTGGAAAGCATTATGAAGTTATCTCAAAAAATTGAAAATGAAAGTGCCTTTTGACCCAGCGATCTCACTTCTAGGAATATATCCTAAGAATCCCAAAACACTAATTCCAAGGAATATATGCACCCCTATGTTCATTGTAGCATTATTTACAATAACCAAGATCTAGAAACAGCTCAAGAGTCCATCAAGTGGATGAATGGATAAAAAAGCTTGGTAGATTTACACAATGGAATACTACATAGCCATAAAAAATAAGGAGATCTTATCTTTTTTGACAGTGTGGATGGATCTGGAGAGCATTATGCTAAGTAAAATGAGCCAGTCAGAGAAAGACAAGAATTGTGTGATTTCACTCATGTTGAATCTTATGAACAAAATTAACTAATAGGCAAAGTAGAGACAGATTCATACATGGAGACCAGGCTGACAGCTGTTGGAAAGGAGGGGCAGTGGGTGAAGAGAGTGGAAGAATAGAGTAAAAAATGACAAAAGAAAAAGAAAGAAAAAACTCATGGACATGGAAGACACTGTAATGATTGCTGGGGAGGGGGAAGGTGGAGGAAGATATAGGACGTATAAATGGTGATGGACCTAGACTTGACTTGGGGGGAGGTGAACACACAGTATGGTGTACAGAAATGTGTTGTAGAATTGGGCACCTGAACCCTGTATAATTATCTTAACCACAGTAGAACCACAATAAATTTAATTAAAATTTTTAAATGAATTAATTAAATAAGAAGCATGGGACAGAAAAGTATGGGCTTGGAGGCTGTATAGAGCAACAGTTAGTATGTATTTTTCCATTGCATGAGATTCTGTCCTTATTAAAATGCACATAATATGAGGCTATGCTCCAGGCATACCTGCTGTGTCTTTTTGAATTACCCTCATCAATCCGTGGATTAGCTAACAGTAGGGGAGGATAAGACTGATGTTTGTCTGTGCCTGTGTATTTAGATGACTGATGAAAGGAAGCTATAGGGATTAACATTGTGCTTTTACAAGTACAATGATAAGTTTAACACAGAAACAACTTTATTTTTAGTGCATTTCATCTGTGTATTATGAAAGATATATTCATATCATGCTTTTTTGCATTTTTTCCATTTTTGTAAAATTGAAAGAAACTCATCCAATTTATAAATGAAATTCAAAACTTTATTTGAAAATAAAAGATATTATTTTTGAAAGAGTGAATATAAATAAATCATCAAAATTTTAATAGTGTTCAAAAATAGTTTTAAAACATACTTAACTCAGCCTGACCAGGTGGTGGCGCAGTGGATAGAGCATCGGACTGGGATGCGGAAGACCCAGGTTCGAGACCCTGAGGTCGTCAGCTTGAGCGCGGGCTCATCTGGTTTGAGCAAAAGCTCACCAGCTTGGACCCAAGGTCGCTGGCTCCAGCAAGGAGTTACTAGGTCTGCTGAAGGCCCACGGTCAGGGCACATATGAGAAAGCAATCAATGATCAACTAAGGTGTCCCAACGAAAAACTGATGATTGATGCTTCTCATCTCTCTCCGTTCCTGTCTGTCTGTCCCTGTCTATCCCTCTCTCTGACTCTCTCTCTGTCTCTGTAAAAAAATAAAAATAAAAATAAAATAAAACATACTTAACTCAGTCAATTATTTCTCCAAATAGGTACTTTAAATGTTTTGAACCTCTGTTATAAGAACTAACCTTGGCCAGTTTGGCCATTCAGCAATTTTCATGTTCTTAGAGCAATCTTTGTTAGACTCCTACAGTCAGAGACAGGTGGGTGATCCATGGCACACTACAAGGTGGTATGTTAAAATTAAAACAAGTCTTAGAACAAATAAACTAAATTCTGTCAAATGTGCCAACGTTTAGTAACAAATAGGCACACAGTTATTGAGCTTAGGTCTTAAAGTTCTCACTCTCAATCCATACAAAGTTCCACTAGTCCCCTTGCAAGACAGGTCCTCTATAAGGAAGATCAGTCAGCCTTCTATTCAGATCAGAACACAAAATCTTCCATGAAATAGAATAGAAGGCAGACCAAAGTAAGTTGAGACCTAGAAGTAGTGCACTTTTCTAAAAGAATTAAGCTCCTGGACTTGGAAAGGGTTTACGCCTTATTCATGTTAGGGCCCACAAAATCTATCTAGCCAAATTAATCTTAAACACCACTCACTTCATCAATGAATAATTATTCTAAGCATCTGTGTTTTTTGTTTTTGGTTTCTTAGAGCTAATGAAACCTCTGATGTAGATTTTGATAATGATACTTAAAATTCCTACATAACTATATATTTTGAAAGTGTGAATTTTTGATTAGAAAACTTAAAATGCTGACCACCTTAAATATGAATCAAAATTAATTTACAGATACATAATTTAAAGTGAAGTTTTTAAAAGTATATCACCATACTTATAACATAATAACTTTTTAAATAGATTGATTAAATATCATAAGAGTAGCTTTTTAGTTTTGTACTATAATGTTACATCTCTATCAAAAACATATTGATTGAAATATGTAACATTTCAAAGATATCTTATACAAATCATTTCATATATATATATATATATATATATATATATATATCCCTGTTCTTATTATGATAGATGTATTTATTTAGTAGGTGTATCTATTCAGATGTTTCTCTTCAGCTCCTACCATCACTGTAAGGGCAGGAAGCACAGAAAATGAGTTCACTTGAGCCAATGCCCCTTTTGCGCCATTTAAATGATCTTAAATTTCAACCATATAAATCCTTATATATTCAACTAATGCAAATTCTAAAAGTATCTGGAGTGACCTCTTCCAAATTTTAACTCTTTTGACTGCATATTACTCTCTCATAAAAAGTATTGGCTGGGGAAGAAAACGAAATCTGAGTTAAAATGAGTTGTTAAAAAAAATTTGGAAGAAAAACAGGAACAAGTTACATGTCTGCCTCTGCCCAAAGAATAACTCCCTGGATGAAAGAGAGAGCTCTAAAATTTATTTCCCAAAGAAAAGTTTAAAGTCACAAAATAGGATGCTAGAGGGAAAATTCTGGTGCTTGCCTAAAAGCTAGGTCTAAATGTAGACTAAAATAAAGTGTTGGAGAAACTTCTCTTCCAGCTAGTGAGATGCATTATGATAATTGTGTGCTTTACACTTTTCAGTTAACCCTTTGTGAATGAGTCAAGTGGTTTGCTTTTAATTGGTATATGGATTACTTTGCCCTTGGGAAGATCAATTCTACTCATATTCCTGGGTCTGCTGTTTTCCTAGAATTAGTTATATACAAATATTTTTGGAAAAGAAAATCTTTCCATTCTACTGTTTTACAGAAGAATGTTCACAACAGATCTACTTGAGATTGAGTACCCCTCGTGTGGAATCACTGAGTGTTATACTACCTATACACTTATGACTAACAAAATTATACTTTCTTACTCAGACTCTGCTGAACAGTCATATATCCAAATAACTACTAGAAAACACCTTCTGAAAATATGGCAGGTAACTCAACCATAACTTTTAAAGCCATAATAATGGTTTCCTGCTCGGTCCCCCAAATGGCTTCCCATCCATTCTTCCCTTCGCAATTAATGTTTGCAGCATACCTACTGTTATTTAAGTCAAACATTAAGAGTCATTCCCATTTTCTTTGTCCCTTACATTCTACAAGCCTATCTGTCAGCACTTTCTGTGAGTTCTAAATCATCATCTCTGCTGCCATTCTTCCAGTTCAAGCCTCCGTCTGCTTTCACTCAAATGCAGTATTTTTTACTTACTTACTCTCCTTTCTTCTACTCTAGTTCTGCTTCTCTGGTTAACAAAGCAACTGAACAATAATAAAAACAAAACAAGACAAAGATAGCATGTTACTTCTTTGGTTAAAAGCCTCTTATGGCTTGTCTTTACTCATGGAATGAATCCAAACCTACAACAATGACCTACAAATCTCCCTAAATCTCTGTCCTCTCAAATCTCACCAGCTTCTTGTTCACTCTGGCCACAGAGGCTTTTCTACTGTTCCAATCAGAAAGCCAGCATACCCTAGCCTCAGGAACTTTACACACATCGTTCCCTGTGCCTGGAAAGCTCTGATTCTTGATATTACACTTCTGGTTCCTCAGTATCCAAGTCTCAAGCAAAATGCACACCACTATGAGGCTGTCACTACCACCTTATCTCAGGTAGCTCAGCAATACCCTCAACCAGGCACTCTATTCTGAATATAATGTAAATTCTTAAAACCAAGGATCTTGCCTCTTTTCTGCTCTATTCTATTTGACTTAGCACTTAGCACATTGTAGGAGTTTTGTTAAGTAAAGGAATGAGGATGCCCACCTGGCAAGATTCTTCTCTTAAGAAAAGGAAGATCAGCCTGACCAGGCGGTGGCGCAGTAAAGAGTGTCGGACTGGGATGCAGAGGACCCAGATTTGAGACCCCAAGGTCGCCAGCTTGAGCGCGGGCTCATCTGGTTTGAGCAAAGCTCACCAGCTTGGACCCAAGGTCCTTAGCTTGAGCAAGGGGTTACTCGGTCTGCTGAAGGCCCGCAGTCAAGGCACATATGAGAAAGCAATCAATGAACAACTAAGGTGATTGATGATTGATGCTTCTCATCTCTCTCCGTCCCTATCTATCTGTCTCTCTGACTCGCTCTCTGTCTCTGTAAAAAAAAAAAAAAAAAAAAAAAAGAAAGAAAGAAAAGGAGGATCCCAATGCACAATGCAGTTGAGGTACTTAGTAATATGCTGATGTGGCAAACCTGTCCTGGGAGCCCCTCATTAAATCCAGCTCTGAATATTAACTGCCCAGGGAGCCACCAAGGAGCCAATAGGATCAGTTTGATTGTTTCTCATTCCTTCATGGGGAGGGGGAGACTCTTCCTTCTGTTTGGTAAATTAATTCAGGAGGAAGAGAGGTGGCATCATATTCAATGACGAGGGTAGCCTCTGATACCTCGCATTACCTCTAAATTCTCTTTAAAAAAATCCAAAGGGACTAACTCGATCTCAAGACCCTATGGCAGTCATTCTCAAAGTGTGGCCCTTGAGCCAACTTGTTAGAGATGCAAATTCCCAGGGCCCACTCCTGACTTGCAGAATGAGAAACTTTAAATCTGTTTCAGTAAGCCCTCTGCTAAAATATCAGTACTGCTATAGGGCAACAGTGCCCAACTCTGTACTTTATAGTCATCTGCTAAGCTTTTAAAGTTTTGCATCCTGAGCCCCTCTATTAAAGATTATGATCTAGTTGGTCTGTCATGGGCCAGGGCTATATTTAATTTAATTTCTGCGAAGTGATGCTGATGCATCTCCAAAGTTTAGAACCACTGCCCAAGTGTGGGAGCAAGGTAATTCCATGTCTACCCTGGCACTTTGTAAAAGTTTCTCTTCGAAAGGAATATAATTTGGAATTCAAAAATTGTTCGCCTCACAGTTTTACAGTAGGGGAGGAAGGGAAATGACTTGGACTAAAACACACAGCATATGGTTATAAATGCTAGGGTTGTATAGCATCATCCAAAGCATCAATTCATAGAGAAGCACATTAAAGCAGTGTAATGTTCAAAACCAAGTTCCGTGGTAAGCATCTGCTATAATAGAATGACTTATTCCAGAAGGAAAGTTTCATTTCAGGGAAGCATATCATGATATCAAATATGTTTTGAGTTAATGAAAACGCAGGAAGCACCAAGTTAATAAGGCACTTTTAAACCATAAAAGCTAATTTAACTGCACTAAGAATGATAACGCTCTGTACAAAAGGAAGTTTCTCAACCTGATTGATCAAATCGAGAATTACTAAGATGCCGCATGGCATCTCCTTTGAAGAAGGTAAGCTGACTGGGAGAAGCAAGCTTCTTTAGAATATAGTTATTTGCTTCTTAATTAAACATGGAATAATTAAAAAGAGGTTTCACTCTATAAGACCACCGAACAGTTTGTTTGATAAAATTGTTATTATCCTCTAGGCTCTCATTTCCATTTTAGTATTGATTCCTTATATATATATTTTTAGAAACATTTACAATAGAGGTTCTTCAGTTTGTGTTCATATATTTTTTAGTTGCCATTAGAAGGAAAATAAAGTTTGAATGTTTATGTTTGCAATAAAAAAATTTACTTTATGTAATATTGAAATTATTTCTTTATATTTTAGCTGCTTAATTTCAAATTGAATTATTTAGCTGAATAATTAAGTGTCAATACTAATGAAATAAAGGTACTTGTTTTCTCATTTTATGGATGTATTATAAAATATAAAAATAGATGTTTTATTATAAATTTTCTGAATTGCATCACCTTAAAGGCTTTGCTGAAATTATACTTGATCATAGCTCTTTTAAAACTTCCCCTATAAAATTTGTTCCTTTGTAACATTTTCTTTCCATATAAAAAATGATTACTATTGTGTGTGTTAAGAACTTTTTAGATCTCCTTAGTTCATTAGACTGCTATATTGTGATTAGCATAATCTATTATGTCATTCACTAAATAGAGAATATTGGAAACATGCTACATGCAAGCGTTGTGTCACAAGTGGTTCAACTTTCTAATTTTGAAGTTAGATTTGGCGTGTAATACATTTAGAAAATGTGGCTAAATTTAAAATAATTAAAATGAAGTAATATTACAAATTTAGTTATTCTATCATGCTAGGTACAATTCCAGTGCTCAATAGTCATGGCTAGTGGCTACCACATAGGACAGAAAAGAGACAGAACATGTCTGTCATCACACAAAGTTCTGTTGGGCAGTGCTGTATAGTCTAGTTTGTGAAGAGAGATATATATATTAAAAGTATTAGTTTCAGCCCTGGCCGGTTGGCTCAGTGGTAGAGCGTCGGCCTGGAGTGCAGAAGTCCGGGGTCGATTCCCGGCCAGGGCACACAGGAGAAGCGCCCATTTGCTTCTCCACCCCTCCTCCTCTCCTTCCTCTCTGTCTCTCTCTTCCCCTCCCACAGCGAGGCTCCAGTGGAGCAGGAATGGCCCGGGCGCTGGGAATGGCTCCTTGGCCTCTGCCCCAGACGCTAGAGTGGCTCTGGTCGCGACAGAGCGACGCCCCGGAGGGGCAGAGCATCGCCCCCTGGTGGGCGTGCCGGGTGGATCCCAGTCGGGCGTATGCGGGAGTCTGTCTGACTGTCTCTCCCCGTTCCCAGCTTCAGAAAAATACAAAAAAAAAAGTATTAGTTTCTCAGGCATTTTAGAATAATTCTAAGAATTTTAAAATAGAATAAAATTAAATATTAAAGAAATATTATGCCACACATGGGGTATTCTTAAAAAATAAAAG
This sequence comes from Saccopteryx bilineata, assembly GCF_036850765.1. NCBI lineage: Eukaryota > Metazoa > Chordata > Mammalia > Chiroptera > Emballonuridae > Saccopteryx > Saccopteryx bilineata. The sequence goes on along the minus strand of NC_089502.1, from coordinate 122,672,564 downwards.
ACACTCTAGAAGAAGATCCCTAAGTGTACAACATATACTATAATATTTCCTATTAGAGTTGGTTGTCTAGAGGTTCAGTATAGCTCAGTGCCATAACTAGGTCGTAAGGGATTTTAAAGCCATATCTTCTATTTTATCCAGTGTTCTCAAAGCGCCCAAAAGAATGGTATACATAAAGAGGACATTCAGTGAATCTTTACTAAAAGCACTAAAGAAATTGAAGCAAGGAGAGACTTTGAATATTGGCTATTAACTTGCATAATCATTTGTGACTCCTGGTTAATCTAGCTCTCCACCATATGTCATTTTAAATAGTAGTAGGTCGTGACCTTCCTCTCAGTCAGATACTTCATGGTAGAGTCACAAGACCAAAGTGCACCTTTCTGAACTACCTACACTAATGTGGAGCTCCAATTCCCCATTATAGCCTCTTTATACTTGCTCCAAGATCAACCAAAGTAAATATAGACTGGCTCTCCAGGCTTCTCATAATTTAATTATTCATCTTGAATTACCATATAACTTCCTACAATGAAGGCCCATCTCCAACTATCTCTGGGCTTCCCCCCCCCTTATTTTAGGGAATGAATACTTCAAACATACACACGTTCATAAATATGCACAAACACGGTGATGAAATCCCTTTCTAAATCAGTGACATAGTTTTGTTTCAAAATATTTGCAGTGCATAATTTTATAAGGTACCTTGACCTTTCATTTAAAGTTCAATTCAATAAAGATTATCTTATTCAGAAAGAATTATCTTTGAATATTAGTTTAAAAGCTAGAGAAGCACACACAAACAGCTTCAGGCAGGGTAGGAAATACTGAGACAACTTTGGTCTGAAAATCTGCCTTTAATGTATCCCATGTTATTTTGAGATATGCTTGGAGGGCATGCTTTTCAGGGCAGAACCAGCATAAGTGTAAAGCTATGCCTGGACACCTGTTAAGCCCTTCTGTGCCATCTGCTTCCAGGAATGTACACATGACTTTAATATAGTTGCTGCTATTGGAGGTAGTCGTACTAGGATTGAGACTACAATTCTCACAAAAATAAAGCCACAATAACATATTAACTCTCACCTGTCAGAATGGCTATCATCAATAAATCAGCAAGCAGCAAGTGCTGGCAAGGGTGTGGAGAAAAGGAAACCCTCATGTATTGTTGGTGGGAATGCAGATTGGCGCAGCCACTGTAGAAAGCAGTATGGAGTTATTTCAACAAATTAAAAATGGAAATGCTTTATGACAATGGTTCAAATTTTGGGAATATATCCAAAGAAACCTGAAGCACTATTTTGAAAGAATATATACATGTCTATGTTCATTGCATCATTATTTACAGAAGCTAAGGTCTAGAAACAGCCCAATCAACCATCAGTAAATAATTGGATAAAAAAGCTGTGGTAGATTTACACAATGGAATACTACCCAGCCATAAAAATGAAGGAAATCTTACCTCTTACAACAGCATGGATGGACCTGGAGAGTATTATGACAAGTGAAATAAGCCAGTCAGAGAAAGACAAGTACCATATGATTTCACTTATATGCAGAATCTAATTAACAATATAAACTAACAAACAAAGTACAAACAGACTCATAGATACAAAGAACAGACTACAGCTGTCAGAGGGGAGGGGTGTTGAGGGGGGCTTGGTAAAAAAGATGAAAGGATTAAAAAAACCCTCATAATCACAGGCAGCAATATAATAATTACCAGAGGGAAAGGTGGTGGAGAGGTAGAAGAGGGTAAAAGGGCAATAAGTGGTGATGGAAGGAGCCTTGACTTAGAGTGGTGAACACACAATACAATAGACAAACAATAAAAATACATAATGTTATTAACTAATGTCACTTCAATAAATTTAATAAAAATAAAGAAATAATATTAAAATTAAAAAATAAAAAGAAATTTATCTCCAAAGGCAGTTGTGTCTCTAAGTGCAAGCTTCGTTTTTATAAACTGAGATGGAAATCCCTGATATCTAGAGATGACAATGTAAGGTTCTTCTGAATAATCCTTCTAAGATTTATCAGCTTTGCAAAATGTTACTAAGTGTGGGTATTCAGTTTAAGAGATGTTTTAACTCTTAAAAGTGTGTTCGTGGCCTGACCTGGTGGTGGCGCAGAGGACAGAGGGTCGGACTGGGATGGATGCCAGGTTCGAGATTCCGAGGTTGCCAGCTTGAGCGCAGGCTCATCTGGTTTGAGCAAGGCTCACCAGTTTGAGCCCAAGGTCGCTGGCTTGAGGAAGGGGTCACTCAGTTTGCCATAGCCCCCGGTCAAGGCACATATGAGAAAGCAATCGATGTACAACTAAGGGGGCCGCAATAAAGAATTGATGCTTCTCATCTCTCTCTTTTCCTGTCTGTCTGTCCCTATCTGTTCCTCTCTCTGTCTCTGTCACACACACACAAAAAATGAGTGTGATTGTGGCTGAAAAGGGTGGTGGAATGGTAGTGATGTAGTTCAACGGTTTGGGAGAGAGAAGAATGCCCTAGTTGTTTTAAGACATAGCCTGACCTGTGGTGGCACGATGGATAAATCATCAACCTGGAATGCTTAGGTCACCAGTTTGAAATCCTGGGCTCCTGGGCTGCCTGGTCAAGACACACATGAGAGTTGATGCTTTCTGCTCACCCCCTTCTCTCTCTCTCTCTCTCTCTCTCTCTCTCTCTCTCTCTCTTTCTCTAAAATGAATACACTAAAAAAATATATATATATACTTAATTAGATATCTATTTAAGTTTTTACATCATAACATTTAAAAATGAACAAAGGAAATGTTTAGAAAAGTGTTTATAGATAAAGGAAATATAATTCAATTATTGAAAACAAAATGTAATGACTTTTAATACATCTTATTGTTAAACATTTATGTGCTTGGGACATAATAGTGCTTGGGAATTTTATAAATGAATATCCCAATACCATGCATGTTCTTGTGTGTATGAATGTTCATGTCTGTGTTTGATTTAATGGGAGCCATTGGCCAAATTTTTGTCCCATTCATTTTAACACCTTGTTTAATATGCATCTTTGAAAGAAAATAGGCAAAGAAATGTCTATTAACTAACTTCTAATGAAGTTATTAGAGAAAAATTGTGACAGAGAAATTGGAACTTAAGAAAACAAGCTTGATGATGCCTAAGCTTGATTTATAGACAAGAAAGAAAAGAATTTTAATTAAGCTTTTAAAATTTTAGTAACATTAATAACAATATAATATACCAATACTTCTCAAACTACCTGAGGTTAATTAACACATTTTTGGTTTTATTTTGCTTTATTTTCCAATCCTTTGGGGTCCAATAATTTGGTAAAATATTGTAAAAGTTAATAACTAGAATCAATAACTTTAAAAAGGCATACAAAAATACTAGCCAGATTTTCTTTATTCTTTCATTCAAAGTAATTATAAAGTTGTCATAGAAGTTACTGAAAACATACCCCCCACTTTATATGATTCTTTTATTAAATAACAATGAAAAAATTTGTATGATGGCTGTGATCTCTGGGCCACATTTTAAATAACATTGCTTTACATGGGTGGATGTTCAAGAGTAATGACATATCTACAGAAAATATTACATATATATGTTGTGTTTTTATTTTGATAATAATTTTTTAAAATAACAAGCATTTTCTGTTTTATCTAGTAGACCACAAAGTATAGATGTGTAAGTACTCCACATCTGTGCTTGTGTTTAAGATCAAGTCAGCAACAGGGAATATTATTCTAAATGTCAACGTCTGATGAACAGAGACAAGGGGCAGCTCAAGAATATGATACTTTGAGCAGCCACCTCTATTAAATGGGAAAGCTGGGCATTAAATCTAATTCTTTTAATTCCTACTTTACTGTGCTTTATTTGGTTTTAAGACAAATGCATACCAGAATAAAATTATTTATATAAATCTTTTATTTTGAAATAGATTTTATGATTTTAGTGTATGATAAATAATAAAGCAAGACTGTTTTAATCAAAACTTATATAACATTTTCCCCAGAGTACACTACTCTTATTTGTATAATTGCAAATTTTAATGCAAAATTCAAAACAAATAATAGAATATTTGTAAAGTCCACCTTGGATTGACTTTTTTAAATACCCTATGGGAAAGCATATTAAATGTATTAGAGACATAATCCATTTTCTCAAGTTTACAAATTTTCATTCTGGTTATTTTTTGGGGGGAGGGGAGAAATAGTTACAAACATGTAAAATGCAGAATAAGATTTTATATCTCGATAGGCCAACTTCTGCATTTCATAATTATATACTGAGAGTTCAAAGAAGAGGAAGCTCAGGCTCAATGTTAACTGACTTGATTATAAAGAATAGCCTCACTAAAGAATCTGACCAAACTTCCATATGAATTGTGTTTCCCTCCTTCCATAAAAAATAATTAAGTATATAGTATTGTTGTATGAATAATACTCTAATACAGAGCATCTAAACATTAATCATGATATAAAAAATAAAATAAAAACTTTTTTATGTTTCATGTATTCAGTAAGAAAGACTTGGAAATCAAGTATATGTTCCCTATTTTGAACATGGTGATGATTTCACAAGTATATACATATGTTAAAACTTGTCAAATTATACTCTCTGTGAAATGCATTGTTTGTTAATTATACCTCACTAAATTTGTTTTTAAATAAGTTGAATACATATGTACCAGAATCTTAATAATGATTAGTGTTCTGTATGATAAATTCATTGATAATTTTAGTTCCATTTTTCTCACATTTTCCATGTTGAAAAACATACTCTTTGACACCAGGATTTCATGTTTCAGAATCTATTAATAACAATGTATGGCCAGTAGCCACAGCCATCGCGGTCGTGGCCATGGAGGTGCAGGTTCCCATTAGATTCAGACAGATGGTAAAAAAAAAACAGCGGAGTCAAAAACTGGTGGGCAATGCTTTTATTTTAGCCTCACAACCAGCTGGCGAGTAAAAGCAAACACACAGAGGGCACTAAATCTCACTCACCTGTTCTCTGGTTCCACAACCAGGAGAATCTTTTCTGGTTTTTCCTAGAATCAAAGGCCCCCTCACCAGTCTAAATCACCTCTGGTTTCCCATCTGCCAACATGGCTTCTTACACTCTGCACAAACTGGCTTCTCCTTATGCACCCTGCCATCTTGGCTGCTTCTTTTCCTCAGCACATTTCCTCCCTGCTTTCACTCTGCAAAAACATGGATTCCTTCTTCTTTTCCTTTCTTTCCTCCTTCTTAAAACTTGTTGGCATGTTAAACCCCTCCTCCAGCACACATTAGCATAACAAAACCCCTTCCCAAGCAAGAAGGTAATTAGCAGTATCACCTGGCAGCGCCATTCCCGTGGGCAGCACCATTTTTAACAAAGTGAGCATAAAATCACATTTTACAAACTTATTTGCCCAACAAACAAGTTCTAAGATGAACAAAAAGTAACACACAGCTTACGAGTTACAATGTTGATAAGACGAAATGTTTAGAAGCAACTTAAATACTGAATGGTAGAAGTTAGATAAATAGATTGTGAAATATATATAATGAAATAAAATATAGCTAAAATAATCATTAAATGGCTTCATAAAAAAAGGTTGACTAAACAAAATAGCATAAAACCAAACTTTTTACACTACAATAACAATTTCTTAAAGATTTAAAGACAGTGAGAAAAGATGAATCAAAATATGACTGTGAGTTTCCTTGGGAAATTAGGATTATAGGTAATTTTTATTTTTTCCTTTTTATACTTTATTTCATATTCCAAATTTTCTACCATGACTATTCACTTCTCTCATTAAAAAAATTAGAAAATGACTAAAAGAAATTTTCCCAAATAATTTATCTCATCTTTCAATGAGATGACTTTTAAAAGAATCCTCTCATAGAGGATTTCAAGCCCATCAAGAAAATTGTTCAGAAATGTTGAGAGTCTTATGGTGAATGTGACAAGGTTATATTCGAACTTTTGACATGTTCATCATTCACATTTCAGTGGTCCCTAGTCTGTCTGAACAGAGAGATGAATTCATTAGTGATGAGTAAATAAAAAACTGACTTTCTTTCTAAATTAATATAATGACACACTTTCATGATGAATTTTCTAAATCATTTTGGGTTATACCTTTGTCTCTATGAGTTCAATTATTTTTGCCATAAAAAGCTTTTTTTTTTCAGAGACAACCTTTACTCATTTTTCATAGCCTAATTTAACTATAAAGCTGTTACAATCCCATTTTAAAGCTGATAAAAAAATTGCCTTTTAATCTATTTGAAATCTTTGAAATTAGGTGGTATAATATTCATAGATATAGCCTTACCAATTATAAGGAGGGGAAAAAGTCTCAAAAATATATATATGGCTTTAACCTTGAAACCTGACAAGTGTTTGGATAAGAAAGAGATGAGCCATTTTTATGTATTTAAATTTCTCTAGTTTCCTAGTGCCTGTGTGTCACTGCTATGATTAGTCTTTGGCACTTATCTTCCACTAAATGTGTGAAAACATATGTTTCCTATTGTTAGTGATACAATAATGTTTTACTTAAGACTTGCAGAATCTGAGAAAGTTTCACATTAACATTTCCTAGTTATTTCTATGTATATGTTTTCACACCTTTCTCTTTATAGGTAATCAAGATAGTGTGAAAATTCAGACTGAGGCTTAGAACATTATCGTTTACTCTAAATCTTTTAGAAAAGGTCCCCAAGATGTATCACAAGTGGATACTATATCTTATATTTTAAATGAATACCTGCTGAGACTTTTTATTTTACCATGCCATCTACCAACCAAATGCCAAGATTTTGACTTAAGACGGTGAATACCACAAAACCAAAATAAGAGAAATTTAAAAATCAATTTTCTTGGGGCTTTATTTTTTTTGAACCATTATTTTCTAGCATTTTACCGATTCATTTGTCTTTGAATTATTTATGATACATTTTCTTACACTAACCCACTTTTAAAATAGCATTTAATCTGCCTCTTTTTCCTCTTTTTCTGACATTTACTTCTACCCTATGATTGCTGTTGTATCTAACCCTGAGCAGGTGTTTCAGGAAACAGTCCAATATCACCTTATAAAAGTTCTACAATAGCCTCTATGTTAATATTATTTATCCTTCCATCTTGTTACCAAAATAACGTGAAGGTTCTTTTTTTTAAATCTCAAAGTTATCTCTCCATACACACATGCGCACGCGCACACACACACACACACACACACACACACTCACATACACACACATACGCTCAATAGGATAGCCATTTTAGCCATTTTAGTTTGAGTTACCTAAAGCTCTGCTTATAGATATCACTTCCTACATGCCATCTAAAGTATAGTTTGGGAACTGTGGGAGCATAATCATGCATTTTCTATTTCTTTCTGTTTGCATTTGCACATCACTTTTAACTTGGAGGCAGTTTTATTCTATTTGCTGCACAATTAGCCTTATATTTAGTTTGGTTTCAAGGGTGCCTTTGGCTGCTTTGGTGGAATGTTTTGACAGACTGTTGGCTTTGTAAATTCTAATGCATTTCACATAACTTATCTCTCAGTTATCGTAGAATAATATATAATAGGGTTGGTGACTTTCCACTTGTTTACCAATATGAAGAAATGTTTCCAATTGATCTGCATTGCACCTGTGGCTTATTTCCCTGTGTTGACAAAATCGTGAACTGGAAGGAGGATGAAGCATAATGCTATTTCTTAGTACATTCTTGGTAGTAAGTTGGCTCTAAATGTGCTGAAGGATATAGTGTATTTCTGCTATAATATCTCTCTGGGAAATCCCATTTAATTTGAATTATAGTCATCAAAGATAACAGCAAGAGCATAAACCCAAATTTCTCAGAACTTTTAAGAACAAGTATTTCAGATAGTTCATAAGAATTAAATGCTTTTGGCTACACATAACAGAAGTCTGAATTCCAATTGACTAAAACAATAAGAAAACAAATCACCTCGATTGACTGGAAATTCAACTATGGAGTGGGCTTCCAGGCAGGCTGATTCAGTGATGTCATCAAGGGTCTGGGTGCTTTCTATCTCTGTGTCCTGTAATTCTAAGTATGACTATCTCCTTAGTGTAGTAGCAAGACGGCTTCAGCAGTCCTAAGCATTATCTTTACATTTAGTAATACCCAGGGGACATTCCTATGGCTATCTCATAGAAGCAAGGAAATGTTCTCTTAGCCCTTGGAAGACTTCCCATTACACTTCAGGTCAAAATTGAGTCATATGCTGGTTATAGAACCAATCATGAGCAAGATTACCCTTGAAACAACCCCTTTTTAAAATGCAAATGAGTTCAGTTTCCCTTGAGACATATGGCTACTTGGATTTGAGAAGATATCTGATCAAAATTGGAATTCTAATTGTACAAAAAAGTACCAAAATGAATGCTGGGTAGACAACAAATAATGTGTACTACCTGGTTTTGTCATTTGTAACTGGACCCTAAAATAATACAGGGACAATGAAAGGCCCTGTGGCCAACTTGCTATGTGACCAACACGTGTTTCTAAAGCAAAAGAAATGGACAATGAGATTGCCCATCTTTGGGTCCAAGTCTGAAATAAGTAATATAATTCCTTAGTGAACAGATACTATAGTTTGGCTCATTTGACATCCTTTCCAACCTCATTTTTCTGTTCTATAGATACTTGAAATTAATGTCCTTGATTTTGCAGCCTCTCTAGCAGCTTGGTTTGGCCATGAGCAGAGTTCTGGCCAATGAGATTTAGGTAAAGGTCACTGGAGCAGGCTTCCTTTCCAGGCAATAAAGGTCATATTTGGATATAATGATTGAAAGTGTAACATTTGCCTTGAAACCGGGAAAATAAAAGTCACTTGTTAAGGATGGTAGAGCGAATAGGAAGCTAGGATCTCACTGACATCATTGAGCTTGCCATTCAAGCCATGAACTATCTAATTATGTGAAAAAACATAAGCCACAGTAGTAGCTGAAAGTGATACTAGAAAATATAGTGTCCAATTCCTCATATATAGTCACTAATATTTTATCTCACTTAGCCTTTTCTTGTTTCCTAAAAGCCAAATTTGAGAAACTCCTCAAATAGCATATATCACAAATAACTAATATAAACCCGGAATCCAACTAATTACATTCTTGGTGTCTAAGCAGAGATAATTGTGGCTGAATCTGGAAGGCATCATTTGTATGAATAAAACATCGCATACATGTACTACCACACTTTTCAAAAATCAGCAGTCCAGTTTGAGCTGGCATGTCAGTCTTATTAAGACACTGAATACAACTTAACTGAAGAAAGAACAGTTAATTATATCTTGTCATATAAACTTATCTGGAAATAGGTCTGACAATATTAACATGCATGAATGTATTCACATTCCAGCAAGGAAGTGCAAATTTATAGTAAGGATACTTTGTTTAGCAATAATATTGAACAGCTAACAGTCAAATAGTAAGCAGTCTTTTCTTTCTGTATTTGATTAAAAATAAAAACCACACAAATTGCTTAGAAAAATAGAACGTTTGACTCCATGCAACCAGATGACAAAAGAAATTAGCTGGAGGAAAATTTATTCTCAACCAATAAATTAAATGTACCTTTAAAATATACCAGTATAGGGAAAAACTATTTTCAGTTTAGAATTACAAATTCCTCAACTGCTTTAATACCACAGCTTCCTTCCATTTGCCTCTCAATTGTTCCTGCTGGGGCTTTGGCTGCAGTCTACTGACATAGATAAGAGGTTCCATTACCTTTGAAACAAAGCCAGCAATCACTTTTCAAACGGCATTCATGTTATCAGTATGTACTGCTAATATTAAGCCTTCATTATGTGACTGCATGAGTGCACACACCTACTCATTGGGATAAACTTACATTTCCAAATTGGAAAGAAAAGCTCATAAAATTAAGACTTGAAAAAGTTCTTAGTATAGATGTGATCTTAATTAAAGTTGGGACAAAAAGGTCCCTGTGCGATATTTTACCAAGATATTTATGTTAAAGATAAGGTTCTGCTGCATTTGGGATCTGATTTCCATCAAAATACCTCATAATTATCTAATTGCCTCCAGGTAAAACAAGAATAGGAAGGATTAATTTAGATAAATATGAAGAGGCTTTAAAGTGTGCCCATTCATACACTTATAAATATTAATATAAGCTGTTGTGTGCTATATGGACAGTTTATTCTCCTAGGTAACACTGACCATTAATGTGTGTCATGAGGAAGAGATGAAATATTTAGGATTTAGTAATGTACTGGGGCATTCGCCACTAATAGGTGTACACAAAATTCAAAGAGTATGATTTTGAAACTTCTCATATTACTATTTTGAGCAGTATAATACTTTCTTTAAATCAGAGCTTACAAGGATGCCCAATGCAGAATACGGGGGGGGGGGGGGGAAGCAGAACACTGGGTTGAAGCAGAGCTAGAGTGTTTAAAAACTGGTCTTCTTGGCTTGACCTGTGGTGGCACAGTGGGTAAAGTGTCGACCTGGAATGCTGAGGTGGCCAGTTCAAAATCTTGGGCTTGCCTGGTCAAGGCACATATCAGAGTTGATGCTTTCTGCTCCTCCCCCTTTCTCTCTCCCTTTCTCTATCTCCTCTCTCTAAAATGGATAAATAAAATCTAAAATGAGGCCCTGGCCGGTTGGCTCAGTGGTAGAGCATCGGCCTGGCGTGCAGAAGTCCTGGGTTTGATTCCCAGCCAGGGCACGCAGGAGAAGCGCCCATTTACTTCTCCACCCCTCCCCCTCTCCTTCCTCTCTGTCTCTTTCTTCCCCTCCCACAGCGAGGCTCCAGTGGAGCAGGGATGGCCCGGGCGCTGGGGATGGCTCCTTGGCCTCTGCCCCAGACGCTAGAGTGGCTCTGGTCGCGACAGAGTGACGCCCCGGAGGGGCAGAGCATCGCCCCCTGGTGGGCATGCCGGGTGGATCCCGGTGGGGCGCATGCGGGAGTCTGTCTGACTGTCTCTCCCCATTTCCAGCTTCAGAAAAATACAAAAAAAAAATCTAAAAAGAAAATAAACTGGTCTTCTTGCCTTACGCATTACCCCAGAGTGGCCCCTGAGGCACCTCTGCAGAGCTATGAGAATCCTTCATTGGGTTCTAAAGAAGCTTGGGACCCAAATATTTCTCTGCTGTTCTAATAAATGTACTTATTTTAGCTTCCATGAGGACAATTTAGGTAGCCAAGAATTGGGAAGAACTCCTCTCCCAAAAAATGGAAAGTGTCCTGAGTTCCACCTGTACTTTCTGCTCTTTCTAGTCCTCTTAGGACATCTGATGACTCGTATAAAAGTGATGTATTAATGGTCCTTGGGATGTCCTAATTGGAAGTTTCTTCTCACACTTTACCGCTTTGGTAGCTGTGTAAGTTGATACTGCTATTAGGTTACTACACTATAGAGATCGTTTTCCTTATTTCTTTTTTCCTCTATTTTCCATTTGGACTTCCTTTTTCTCTTGTATCATACAGTGTTGAAGTGTGTGTGTGTGTGTGTGTGTGTTTCCTGACCTGAACTTTAAAATCTTCTAATTATCTTTGGGCCAAGCCAAAGAGGTCCATTGAACATATATTAATGTTACTCTAAAACATTGCTGGTGAAATCTGTAAAAAAAAGCATAGGAAACTATAGAAATGGAGTGATTGTGCTATTTTGTCCTATTGATCTGAGTTTCATTAAGCGGAGAAATAGTCTCCATGGTGTACATAAAGAATCACACAAGAGGTGACACAGCCACAAGTGCTGTTTTTGCAGACCAGCTACAAACTGAAACCTATTGCTCATATTACGAGCTACCTACAGGGTCCATTTATGCTTTTACTTCAGATTGTACACACACCTTCATCTCTCCTGGTTTATATCTGGACTTCTATACAATATATTGAATACTAGGCTTTCTGTACCAACAGTATTCACTTAGACCCTGATGTATTATGGTGTATTCCATTAGGAAATAGTTGGCAAAGTCAAGAGGACCACAGGGAAGGGAGGAGAGAATATGATAACCTGTTGTGGTCTTTAATAAAGGGGCACAACCAACCAGAAGGCACCCAGCAGGTAACTAGGAGAATAAATATCTTGACCCTGTTTCTATCCCACTCTCTTTGACTCCTCCTGAACATACCCAAACTGAACCCAAAGTTATTTCCTGGAGCACAGAGGAGGGTAAAGAAGGATTGGAAAGTGGAGGAATAAATGGGAAAAATAATCCAGCACTCTTGGAAATGTCTTTCCAAGATAAATCTTTTCATCTGGGAATGCCTAATATCAATAAACAAAGCTACTATTTATCTAAAATTTACCCTATTCTAGTCTCTGTACTAAGCCTTTATAGACATTATTTTAGGTTATGTCCCATCTAACAGTGTTAAACTCTAACTACTATTGTTCTTCAAATTTTACCCATGAGGAGAGTAAGGTTCAGAAAGTTGGAATAACTTTCCAAGGTCTTACATGCAAGTAAATATTAGAACCAAATCAGAAGCCTAAGTGTGACTCTATAACTCATGTTTTTAATCAATTTTTAAGCAGTCTTTTATTGATACCCAAGTAACATTCTCAGGTAACTCATGTTTTGTTTGTCTGCTGAAATTCTTGAATTCTTAGATTGCTTTCCATTAAAATATAAGGTTGAACCTATAGAGATCCATATTGTCGTGTAATTGCGGCAACATTGAGGAGACAACCACAAAGCTTTTGTCCTTGGTGGGAAGATGATATACCATACAGAAGTTTTGATGGAGGGCATAAAACATTTAGCATAATATCTGCAGATCTAAGTATTAAGCAGTTAAATGATAAATGGGTGACTTTACAAAAATTTTAAAAAATTTAATCCTTATTCAGGCAAATAATAATGTGGCCCAACCCATATTACCCCATTTTTAACAGATCATTTCTCTCTAACTCAAATACCATAGAGAATGGATTTTGAAGTTACATCCTTACTTAGAGCATTTGTTTACTTCCTTCCCGCAGGTCACTTACAAGATGCCACTTATTTATGACAAATTTCTACCGTGACATAACCCATGTCATTAGCCTGGGTCATTACAAGTCTATATTCAAGCTCATTCTATTCAAATGGCTAGGACTAGATCTATTTAGAAAATTAACTTTTAAGTATGAAACTATTTTCTGCAACAATAATGGCTTTCTGTTTCAAAAGGAAATTATTGTTATCTAAAGATACTAATTATTCTAAACCAGAACAGACATAGTCCTATACATTCAGAATTTTATTCATAGTGCTCCAACTTTCTGTTGAATTACAATAAAAGGTAGAATGGATCTGGATAGGATTTCATTTTCTGTTGAGAGCAAGTTGATTCTGAATTGAATTTATTTTGTATGCTGTTGAATATACCATTCAATCTTTCAGCAATGTGTGTGTACAACATTTAAGTGTCAGAAAGAAACAAAGTTATTTTAGTAATCTTCTAACTCCTAGTTTATAACCATTCATACGGAAGCCAGAAAATGCAGTCTAGGATTTCAAATTTTTATATTTATTATTTTTATCATCAGATTCCATAGTGTGGGAAGCCTTGGACTCTGCATTTTTTATAAGCTTCAATACATTATTCTTAGATACAAGTTTCAGGAATCATTCTTTGAGTGGTATAATTTCAGCCCTCTCTCTCTCTTTACTTGTGTTGAATGTCAGCCCAGATTCAACTAGGTAATATTAATTACTTAATTCAATTAATGGTAAAGTCAAGCAGTGTAGATAGCCAAGAAATCTTCTCTACTGAGTCAAAAGAATGATGTGCCCAACCAGAGTCTGATCATTACTAGCATTATCCCACATTGAGCACTACAGTTTTTACATTGTCAACTTGAGATATCTTATATTAAGTTAAATGATCCAACTTATATTATATGCTGACACATTTCCAAAGACAAATCACTTCCATGGCAGTCCCTTTCATGTGTTTAATTACACTTGGGTTCCAATCCAATTCAAAAATTATGTCTACAAAGCATGGCATTTATTCAGCTAAAGCAGTGGTAGTCAACCTGGTCCCTACTGCCCACTAGTGGAAATTCCAGCTTTCATGGTGGGTGGTAGCAGAGCAACCAAAGTATAAATAAAAAGATAGATTTAACTATAGTAAGTTGTTTTATAAAGATTTATTCTGCCAAACTTAGCGAAAATCCAACATAAAGTACTTGGTAAGTAATTATTATTATATGCTTTAACTTGCTGTAACTCTGCTTTATAAATTTTATAAAGTAAAGTTACTTCTCTACTTTATAAATCACCATTACTGTGGAACCGGTGGGTGGTTAGAAAATTTTACTACTAACAGAGATACAAAAGTGGGCAGTAGGTATAAAAAGGTTGACTACCCCTGAGCTAAAGGTTTGAATGCTCCTTTCTTCCTAAGGAGGAACACACAAGACTAATTTCTATAACAAGTAATTGCAGATGCAGGTTAAGTTTGCAATCTTAAAAAAGGAAGTGTTTCAGTGAAAAGGAAATTAAATGAGAGGGTTAAGTGCATAACTTGGAAAGAATATCTGAATCACCTCTTATTTTCCAGCCTGTTTTAGAATTAATCTTTCCTATGAGTTGGGGTCACATTACCAGCTGTGTTACTCTTAATAAAAGTAAGTTGGGGATAGTGTGGGGAGGCAGAAACAAAAAATGATAGAAAAAATAGCCAAACAACCACCAAGACATAGTAAGTCTTTCTAAAGCCAGCAGGAAGCAGGTAAAGATCTACACAATAACAGAATAAATAAAAATGCATTACAGTAAAAATAATGGAATGCTTTCCTGTCCACTAAAGACTATCCCATTCCATATTTAGGTCTCACTTTACTCAGTTCACTTTGGAATAAACTTTATCAGCTGACATTTCAGTGGTCATTTTTGTTATTAGAAAATATTTCCAAGTTTTAAAATCTGTCACAGAAGTGTCTTTTAGGAGTATCAACATTAGTAAGATGGGTAACTTGAGGCTACCTTTCCTCCAGTGTGATTTCTCTAGCCACTTTTGTCCTTCTAATAAGCTCCAGGAGATGCTAATGCTGCCTGTCCATGACCATACTTTGAGAACCACTGATCTCAAATATACTGCTTACTTCTAGTAAATATAGTATGCTGTGCATAATCAATTTTCCTTTTTACCCATAGTCATTGATCTGTACTTTACACATTGAATGAGAAGGAAGAATTTATTCCATAAAATTTTATTGAGAATCTGCTAAGTGTCAGTTATGCAGAAATACATCTCTTAACAGCAGAGACAAAGCAGAGCTTATATTCAAGTAAGAGAAGATATATAATAAGTAGTAAATAAGGGTGTGACATATCAGGTGGTGATATATTATATGAACAAAACTGAGAGAGGATATAGAGCTAAAGAGAAACAATGGGAAGAGTTCAAGTCACCAGAAAAGGACTCTGAAGAGGTGAGGTTTGATCAGTGAGAACAGGAAATGCAGATTCAATGCACGTTGTGGTAAAATCATGGAGTCACACCAAGCAGAGTTGAAAACTTACCACTGGCCCTGTTCTAGTTATTTAAACTGGGTCAAATTTCTTAACCCCTCTCTATGCCTCAGATTTCCTATCTGTAAAATATTGTTTTGAAAATTAAATTAGGTAGTATATGTAATGCATTTAAAGCCATGTATGACATATGGTATTATGTAAGAGGTGAACTTACTATGAGGAACAAAGTTAAAATTAAGTCTCCTCATTTATATGGTCCTCTTTTGAGGTCCTCTATAGGATTTTGTATACAAAGTGTCTTATTATTTTTATAAAGAGGTTCTGAAATTGTATAAGCCTCAGGCCTTATATAACCTGAATCTGCCCTTGATCTTATCGACTATTTGTTAATCTTTGGGCTAAATAATTCCAGACAAAAGCAACAAGAAGTGCAAAGGCCCAGAGACTGGAAGAAAATCAATGAGGGCATTGTGACAGGAAGAGAGTCAGTGCAAGACAAAGAGGGTGAGTGTCAAGGGTAAGATCAGAGAGGACATTGGGGGAAAATGACAGGCCTGGAGCAGGCCTTGGTGAAGTACTTTGTTATTCTGAGTGAGACGGGAGATATCTGAAGGTTTTGAAAAAAGGAGAGATATGAAGTGGTTCACATTGTAATAGGATCAGTGTACTGATACGTAGAGAATACATAGTTAGAAAGGCAAGATTTGAAGCTGGAAGATCTAGGAAGAGGCAACAATCTAGAGAGGAGATAATAGAATTCAGGACTAAGTTAGAGGTGATAAGATGTTGATGGTTTCTGAATATATTTTGATGATACAAACAGACAAGATTTACTGACAGATTGGACTTGAGAAAGAGAGCTGTTATGGATGATTGGAAGGTTTGGGTCTGAATAACTGACTAATGAGGATCAGGATTGGACATGTAAGTGAAGTGGAAACAAGAGTTTGTTTTTAGATATGTTAGTTTTGAGATGCCTGTTTGACATATAAGATTCTAGTTTATTCCCCAGAAAAGTAGTCTTGGTTGACATTTTTCAACATTATTACAATTAAATTATTTTATAGTCATATGTCCATTATAAATCTATACAGAATGTCATACAGACTCTTTGAAGTTATAACACAGATAACTTTTGTGGCATATTAATTTTTAAAATAAGATAGAAATACTTCCTTCTAAAGAAGACTTTATTATATTTCTCATTATCCTTTGACTTTTTAGAAGCATCCAAAATATTCTTTATTATTTTACCACTTTAAGATGTTCTGTTTCATTTGCATTTAGTTCTTCTACCTTGTTTAGGCTTTAAGATTTACCATGGATTTGAGACATTTAAGGATGCTAAAATATTTGGCATCCATGTGTTAGCTATTTTATACTCAGAGAAATACTATTGAATGTTTTTCTTTTTTAATTAAAAATATTAAATATGTCAAACTTATAAAAAATAAAAAGAATGATTTAAAGAATATGCCTATATATTCTCATTTCTCCTGGTTTTTATTGGTTTATCCTCCATGGCATTATCATGAGTCTGTCTCTGTAACATAATGTAGAAAGTTTCAGTCTAAACTCCATCATCTAACTACATAATGAAATAATAATATTCCTATTTATAGTATTAAAAATATGAATATGAGGGCCATCTTTACTCATCTTCTTAACCTACTGCCTACCCCTGTGCTTGGCCAAAGTAGGTTCTAAAGATGTATCATGAATAAAAGTTATAATATGATATCACTTATTTGTGGCATCTAATGAACACAATATACTGAGGAACAAAATAGAAACAGAGGCAGGGTCACAGGGAACAGATAGACAGCTGTCAGAGGGAAGAGGGAAGGGGGATTAGATCAAAGAAGGTGAAGGGATTAGCCAAAATCATATATATATATATAATCATATATATATATATATATATATATATATATATATATATATATATATATGACACAAAGATACAGACAACAGGGTGGCAATAGCCAGTGGGAAAAGGATGGTAGAAGTAGGAGGAGGAAGGAAGGAAATGGGAGTGGAATGAGACTGCATGAGGCATAAGGGGCATGACGCGGTATGTAGAAGGTGTTCTATTGAATGGGACACTTGAAACCAAGTCACCACAATACATTTAAAAAATAAAAATAACAGATGGATCTAAAAAAGTTATAATAATATATATGAGGAAGAAGTATATAGGTATTTCATTTTTGTCTAGAAGGAACCTAATATTGGTAAAGTGCTGACTATTGACAACAATTTAAGAATGAATAATGTAAAAGCACATGACTGCAAATTACAAGACCATCAATTTTTTGCTTTATTAACTTGTCTAGCCACTATTATATCTGAACATTATTTTTAAATGGAATTAGCTTTTTTTATTTCACAGTTTTGAAAAAATAATATATGGAAAATCATGACCCAGAAAGTACCAAAAATTATATTTGGATCTATCTAATCTCGAAGAAATTTAATTGAAATTGCCTAATCCTTACTCTGAGAAAAAGCTAATTTGCTATAGTTTTTCAAACACTTTGCATAAGTTACTAAAATAGACTTTCAAAAACTTCATTTCCCTTAATATAAATTATGAAGGTTTGGTCATTTAAGTTGAACTCTCATTAGAATGTGAGCTGCTTTTTTGGGTTTAATTATCTCCCTTTTAAGATTCATATGTGAGAAATAATCCAGTGATGAAGGTTTACTGAAAAAAATTTCTGACATTTCAATTCAATTATTCTGAATTTAAGGTTTGTTAAATCAGTGAATAAATTTAGGGGATAAAATGTCTCTGTACCTTTGCATATCTTTCATAACCTCTTATGAATTAGCCAGAATTAGAGAAAGAAATAATTTTCTTCCCTGCCTTAAGCTAAAATAGAATGGCTGGCACATATAAACAATAAATGATGAGAGTAAATGACATTGATAAATGGTTCATTGAGTCATTATGAACCTCATCTTAGCTCCATTGGCTGATAATATATATATATATATATATATATATATATAAATTTCCATATAATTCAGCTCTTTATCCTAAAATTTCAAACAGTATTTGTTTCTTTAAGTGTATTTCCCTTTTTCCCATTATTTAACTTTTTTTTTTTGTGGCAGAGACAGAAAGAGTCAGAGAGAGGGACAGATAGGGACAGAAAAACAGGAAGGGAGAGAGATGAGAAACATAAATTCTTCATTGTGGCTCCTTAGTTGTTCATTGATTTCTCATATGTGCCTTGACCCGGGGGCTACAGCAGACCGAGTGACCCCTTGCTCGAGCCAGTGACCTTGGGTCCAAGCTAGTGAGCCTTGCTCAAACCGGATGAGCCCACGCTCAAGCTGGCGACCTCGGGGTCTCGAAACTGGGTCCTCCACAGTCCGACACTCTATTCATTGTGCCACCGCCTGGTCAGGCCCATTATTCAACAATAAGTAACTCAAATTTTACCAACTCTCAGACTCTTTGAAAGGATAGTTTAATGGAACTGATCCAATCAGTGCAGGTGACAAAGGGCAGAAGTTGGGAGTCCCTATGCTCATCTCTCTAGTTCAAGGGTCCCCAAACTTTTTACACAGTGGGCCAGTTCACTGTCCCTCAGAGCGTTGGAGGGCTGGACTATAAAAAAAAAACTATGAACAAATCCCTATGCACACTGCACATATCTTATTTTAAAATAAAAAAACAAAACGGGAACAAATACAATATTTAAAAGAAAGAACAAGTAAATTTAAATCAACAAACTGACCAGTGTTTCAATGGGAACTATGGGCCTGCTTTTGGCTAATGAGATGGTCAATGTCCGGTTCCATATTTGTCACTGCTAGCCGTAACAAGTGATATGACGTGCTTCCAGAGCAGTGATGTGTGCGTCCTGCATCACCAGAAGTAGTACTGTCTGTGAGCAAGGCTGTGCTTTGCCGCATCCTGTACTCCTCTCACTGACCACCAATGAAAGAGGTGCCCCTTCCGGAAGTGCAGTGGAGGCTGGATAAATGGCCTCAGAGGGCCACATGTGGCCCACGGGCTATAGTTTGGGAACCCCTGCTCTAGTTCTATGGTAGCAGAAAGAGAAAAACATATCTAAAAGAGTTTTAGGCCCCAAGACTAGAAAAGCTGGCTTTATCCAGATGGGTTATCAAATCAAAGACAATGTAAAGAAGAATTTGGGAGATGTGTTTTGGAAATGAGCCTGAGAACTAGGAAAGAATGGAGCAAAGTACACAGGTTCAGAATTAGAAATCAAGAGGAAAATTAGAGACAGTGTCCTTGGAGACCAAGGACCTTTTGTCTTGTTCACTGCTATATTCCATGCATAGTGCTTTGGAACATAAATATTTGCTGGTTGACAAAATGCTGTTGGTCCATTGTGTTTGTATGTCCCTCTGCTAATGTATCATATAAGCAAAGCAGACACAATGAGTGGACTAAGGAAAGAAAGAACAAGGCACTGGTAACAAAAGGTTAAATAAGGTGTGGTTCTTGCCTTCCCACACTGGGATAGTAAACCTCCCCATGGAATTCAGCTTAGAGGAACCAGTATTTACGTTGTCTGGGAGAGAAGGGTCTCAAAGAATAATTAGAAACTGATCAGCAGACAAAAGAGGAGTGGAATCCCAGGAAGAAGCAAAAAGTATGTGCAGTTTTTCAGCTGTACAAAAGGAAGGCTTATTTGGAAAGTGTCTTGTTTAATATGAATGTGATGACAAATGACACTGGAAAAAGGTATATGAATCAAATTATGAGGCATTTTCAATGTCATGTTAAGGAATTTGAATTGGTTAAGATTAAACATCAAATAGTTAATTCTAGCAAGTTGACCCAAATATTTTAGTCTTGTTACAGAAAAATTTAGCTTGTTAATAAAACTATTACACTGACGTAGAAGAGTGTACTTGTGTTACAAAAGTAGAAAACCTTTTGTTTTAAGGAGGAAAGGAAAAAATACACATCATCAGAAGCAGTGATAAAATAGACATCTTTTCCATCCCTGCCCAACAGTGTTTACTAAAAGGTCTTTTCTATCAGGCCTCAGGAATAGGAGATCCTAATATGGTATCCTCTAGTTTTACTATATAAAGTTATTAATAATCACTTGTCTATTTCTGTTTATAGTTAATATACAAAGAGGAATAAATTTATGGTAGTTCACAGTTTTAGTTATTGTTTATACAGTTTTTCATGATGTTGTCAACCAGTAGAGTCACCAGTGACATTCTTTGTCAGGAACAACCATCACAATTGAGGCTGTATGTGCTGGTCAAGTAGCAGAATAAGCTGGTCCTGAGACTAAAAAAGATGCCATTCTACTTCTATTAACATTCTTCTCTATGACTGAAAAATACTGCAGATTCTGGATATAGTTGGTGCAAATAAGTCCATGAATATGTGCACTGAGAAAGACAGGATTATACAGGATGAAATTAAAAGCATGCTTCTCAGCCTTAAATGCCCACATTACTTCTCCATTCAAAATATCTAGCATTCTTATTAAAAAAAAAATCCCACGTAATTATTTCTGTCCTACCTGTCACATGCAAACCATCAAATACAAGCTTTGTTTTCAGTTTGAAAAAAAAAAGAAATACACACCAGCAAAACTTCGGAGTGTGAGTAGGGAATTAGAGGCAGAAAGAGCAAGATATGGAAAGACAAAGCTATGTTTACATCCCTGACTTTCTAACTGCAAAGGAAATTGGATATTTCATGCATAAAACCAAATATCACTCATTAGGCAGCATACGATCACATCAAAGGGTTGTACCAAGTATCACCTGCTTGCCAGTGACTGGTAAAAGGGAAATGTGCTCAAGTTGCTCAAATGAACTTTTCTGTACCCTGCAAGCTCCCTTATTTCTTCAGTATATACTCACTGTCATACTTTTGGCATGGAAATATATGCACACACACACTAAAATGCACATTTGGTAAAATTTTTATATTGCTTGATTGAATTATGAGAGAAGAAGGGAGGGAGGGAGGGAGGGAGGGAGAGAGAGAGAGAGAGAGAGAGAGAGAGAGAGATTTGTTGTTCCACTTATCTATGCATTGATTGGCTGATTCCTGCATGTGGCCTGACTGAGAATTGAACCCACAACCCTGGTGTATTGAAATGATGTTCCAATCAACTGAACTACCCAGCCAAGGCAACACATTATTAGAGAGTTTCCTCCTAGATCCATTCATTTTTTAAAGTCTTTCTCACTCCTCTTGTAATGAATATATGTTGGCTTTGATGTTTAAAGGAATTTCACAAGTGTCTGCTGCATGCTGCTAGAACCTGTGACATTGAACAAGATGTTACTCATTAATAAATAGTGAAAGAGAAGCTAAAAGATTAATAAATGTTGTCATAATAGCTGATGGAATAGGACACAAGCAAAAAAACACCCACAATTGCCCTCTTGTTAAAGTACAAATATCAAGAAAACATGTATACTGCCTAACCAGGCAGTGGCGCAGTGGATAGGTCATCAGACTGGGAAACAGAAGACCCAGGTTCGAAACCCCGAGGTCACCAGCTTGAGCACAGACTCATCTGGTTTGAGCAAAGCTCACCAGCCTGGACCCAAGGTCACTGGCTTGAGCAAGGGGTCATTAAGTCTGCTGTAGCCCCCCAGTCAAGGCACATGTGAGAAAGTAATCAATAAACAACTGCAACTAAGGTGCTGCAACTATGAATTGATGCTTCTCATATCTCTCCCTTCCTGTCTGTCTGTCCCTATCTGTACCTCTCTCTGTCTCTGCCACACACACACACACACACATACACACACACACACACAAAGAAAACATGTATACAGTACTTAAAATACTTGGTTTATTGAAATTCTCTTCAGATATAAAATAACTATTATATTGGTATAGATTAAAAAATTTAAACCCCATAAATTCTTTCAAAATTACCTTATAAAATAAGATAAAAATGTAATATTCAAATTATATAGATGTATATATATATACATTCATACATATACATGGTAGATAGTTATAAATATATAATAGATGTTCTTCTATCTTCTGTTCTGAAGTAGAGAGGCAGAAAATGAAAGTGAATTATATTTAAGTGGTTATCAGATATCAATTATATTTATTATGGGTTTTTTTCCAATCTTTAAGTCCTGTGTATTTTGACCCACTCTTATGCTTTGAACCATAGAGTTCAGAGTTGCCTAAGTAGACTTACAGTGTCATACTTCCTTACATGAATCTTCTTTATGTAAGAAAAGCATTTTTCCCAGGTGTCCCTGAATACTTGCAGAGACTTAGGAAAAACATGCAAGTTTCAACTCATTTAAACTTAGAAATTTATTTATACGAATCTAAAGTCTGCTTCTAGGACACAGATTTATTCTACCTGGAGATTACCTCTGAAATTGTATATATTTCTTAGATGACAAAGAGGTTTCATCTCTTGAGAAAATTCTGATTAGTAGTATCTATCTGGAGCATTAGAAGCAATTCTAAGGGGTTTTCAGTCTCATCAAGGAAGAGTGCAGGGATCCATTTGTGATGCCTGCCATGGGCAAGGTGAAGGACTGTCCAAGTTTGGATTGAGTGAATTCTTCACATAAAATTCCCTCAAATATGACAGTCTTCTTTCTAAATCTGATATCTTCCAGCTGTCTTATAATGCATAGTGTTCCTTTCTCTCTAGCCTCCCAGCATAGTTAGCTTGTTCTATAACTATCCTTCTAGACATTGCTTCAACCATAAAGCACAGACATGTTCTGTGCTTGCAGAAATCTCAGAAAAATAACCTTTCTTTAAGGATCACAAGTAAAGCTTGAACACTTTTTTTTTTTAGCAAGAGAGAGACAGATAGTAAGGGAGAGAGATGAGAAGCATCAACTCATAGTTGCAGCACTTTAGTTTTTCATTGATTTCTGTCTCATATGTGCCTTGACCCAAGGGCTTCAGCAGAGCCTTGAACTCTTGCTCAAGCAGTGACTTTGGGCTTTAAGCCAGCGACCTTTGGGCTCAAGCCAGCAACCATGGGGTCATATCTATGATCCCATGCTCAAGTCAGCGACACCATGCACAAGCTGGTGAGCCTGCACTCAAACCAGCACCTTTGGGTTTTCAAACCTGGGTCCTCAGCATCCCAGGCTGACTCTCTGTCCACTGCGAAACCACCTGGTTAGGCTCAGCTACTTCTTGAAAGTTCCTAAGAGTTCATATCTACATGAGGTTCAGTGTACTAAAAATAAAACATCTTGTCATTTGACTACTAAGATAACTTGCCATCAAAGTATCTTAACCAACAATAATTTGTTTAAAATTGCAGTTTTATTTCTTACTCTGCTTTAATAGGGCATTGCTGATCAAATACATATTCTGTTTCTACTTTGAAGATTTTGTAACTTGATATTTCTATATGGACAAAGCTAAGGCTTTATTGATAATTCCAATAGCAAGTACAACAGCACACAGTTAGCAAAAAAAATGTTTACATTTTTTAAATGGAAATCCAGTTCTAGCAATATCACAACACCGCCCCTTACCCCTACGCCTTGCCAAGAGGCTGTGAAACTAACATGAATTTTTTCTTTGTGTTTTTATTGGGCAATTTTTTTAAGAGTTAGTTAGCCAAAGTAGAATGTTATCATTTTTAATTCTACTCAAGTCCAGATTCTTGTACACTTTTATAATGGACTTCTAGAATGGCATTGCATCGATCACTAGAACATCAAATAGTATACTTAGAATTATAAATCTGTCAATGTAAAATGATTTCATTGTAAAATATCCTCCATTCATACCACATAACTGGGTAAATAAAACCATGCTGATATTATGAACATTTTTGTTCATATTTTATTTTTGATGTACTAGTATATATAAGATTCTATCTTTCCATTTTATATGCTGGGTTATCTTGTGTCAATAATATATATTTATAAAATTGTTCACTTTTTTTTGTAACAACTGTTCAAAGTCCATGTCTCAGAGCTGTATATTAAAGCAGCAGATACAATAATGCAACACAGATCTGTTTTGACACTAATATGGATTTCATGCTTGTTTCACAGCCCCTTTGGCCAAACATTCAAAAGCACTGTAGTACTCAGTAAATAACAGCCAAGAAGCAAAATCCAAAAGCTATATTTATTATTTCAGAGCAAAAAATTATGAGATACAAGAATGCACAATCCTTTTTTACATTTTATATTTTACTTTATATCCTGTGTTTTTAGGATTAAAGTGCTTTGTTCCTCAAATTCAAAATGTGACTAAAGATAAAGTAAGAGGCATCTTTAAAGGTTTCTATTACATTTAAAATAAAAAAAAATATTCTTTTATTGTCAGTCATCTTCATTTCTTTTTATTTTATTATGCCAGGCACCTATTCCTGAACTTTTATAAAAATTAGGTTAAGTCTCAAAACGACCTTATCATTACTCCACATCACAGGTAAGAAAACTGAGGCATAGAAAAGATAAGTGACATGCCCAAGATTCCAAAATTAGTAATAGTATGATCAGGATTTGAACTCTGAATGTCCGACTCCAGAACCCACAGTTATCACAACATATCATGCTGTCCAGTTTATCAAAATTATAATGAAGGCAAAGGGTACTGAGGTTGTTGGGCCCCTACACTTTATCAGGAATTACGACAGACAATCATCAACAATCTAACTTAATCCTCATAATGGTCCTACTGGTTAGGGACCAACCTTACTTCATTATGCAAGTACCACCTGAAACATTAAACAAATAGCCAATAAAATTGGAAAAGTTAAGAAGACTTTAGTTACAAAGATGAAAAGGGAGAAAAGCTAGACATAAACTCCCATTTGGCTACATTTGAACTAGACATTTTTTTTTGCTTTCATATCCTGTCCATACTACAAAAAAGTCAAACCTTAATAAAGTGCTTGAATAAATAAATTGTCTTCCCTACTTTCTCATTTCCATGATCATTCTATATTGAAAGTCTAAGAAACTGAAGGGTTTTGGTTGAAACAGAACATACTACTGTGTTTATAGTGTTTTCAAGACACATTGAAGTCATTTTAGAGTCACCTGTGTTAATTTTTTCTTGGAAATTGAGTGGCATTGTTGGTGTTTTGGAAGACAACAAATATAACTGCATATTATATCATAAGAATAGACAATTATAAAGAGAGTATAAGATGAAGTACCCTTGCATGAGCTGTAATTGCATCTGGTAATTAAACTGAAGTGTTTCATTTTCCCAGTCAGCTCATCAGTGACACCAGAAAATAAACAATTTGAAAGTGAAATCCTTAGGGGTAAACAATTGTAATTAATTGCATTTTCCAAGGGAAAAAGCCTTCCTAAAGCTTGTTTGGGGTGACCTCTTGAGTAACATACACAATGATTTACACTGTGAGCAGAGTATGGGGTTCAGAATAAGACCTGATTTAATTTGAATATTCATGAAGTCTCCAGCATGATTTATATTTCAAATCCATCTCCATTGTCAAATGTATTGTCTCTGAGGTGAAAAAAGAAAGCAGATTTATATTCTGAATAATTCTTATTGCACAATGAGATGATCAGTATAGAAAGACTTTACCATGGTGGCAACACGTAAGTGGTGCTGCTATTCATTCCTTCCAACTTGGAATCTCCTCAAGTACTAAAAATATTGTTTTAGAGATGCTTGAGAGCTGAAATGAAAATATTTATGCATATAAATTTGGGTCCATAGCGCATAAGCCTATTGGATTAGAATCATAAAATTCATGCAGATTTGTTTGCTCCTGTTTTTATGCACAGAGAACTGCCTTTGGGATTTGTGCACATCTTTTTGGATAGTCAGATCACATGGAAGAAACTATGACTTTGACTCTGATTCGTGCTGCTTGCTCTGGGCCCTGAACTGAAGTGGCCTTTTTTTCTATATAATTCCACCTAACTTAAACAAGAGCTCTAGTATTAATTGCTCTTCTCTCTCTCTCTCTCTCTCTCTCTCTCTCTCTCTCTCCCTCCCTCCCTCCCTTCCTCCCTCCCTTCCTCCCTCTATCTCTCTCTTTTTTTATTTTTTTATAGAGACACAGAGAGAGAGTTAGAGAGAAGGATAGATAGGGACAGACAGACAGGAACGGAGAGAGATGAGAAGCATCAGTTATTAGTTTTTTGTTGTGACACCCTAGTTATTCATTGATTGCTTTCTCATATGTGTCTTGACCATGGGGCTACAGCAGACCGAGTAACCCTTTGCTCAAGCCAGCGACCTTGGGTCCAAGCTGGTGAGCTTTGCTCAAGCCAGATGAGCCCACATTCAAGCTGGCGACCTCGGGGTCTCAAACCTGGGTCCTCCGCATCCCAGTCCGATGCTCTATCCACTGCACCACCACCTGGTCAGGCCCTCCCTCTCTCTTTACCAATGCTCTGAACATAGTCTTTGAAGTGAAATAAGCATGGATACAGAGCCAAGCTCCACTGCTTACTCTGTATCAGTTAGCTTCTACTATGTAATAAGGAACCCCAAAACTTGGCTTAAAACAATATTGAGCTCATGATTCTATAGGAAGGCAATCTGAGCTGGGCTCGAATAGGTGGTTCTTCAGCCAGGCTCACCAGATCTCAGCTGGGACTACATTTGCATCCACAAGAAACTACCAAGTTGGGGTTGATCCAGGGAGGCTTCAGCAAACACAGGTTGTCTGCTCTATGTGGTCTTCTGTTTTCTAGCAGACTGACTTGAGCTTTGTCAAGAGGTAATGTGGCAGGAGTCCCTAGATCAGTAAGAGAGCAAACCCAAACATGCAAATACTTTCCAATTGTTGACAACTGCATTGTCCCATGGATTTAATGGCCAAACCTAAGAAAGGATGAATGGTACGACCAAAAACTGAGATTATTAAGAAGCATGGACAAATTGGGAGCAATTACTAAAAGAATTGACCACTAGACTATAAGAAACTATAGTCTAGATTCTTAATCTAATATCCCCAGTTTCACCATCATCTCATAAGGTTGTTTGAGAAATTAAAATTAACTAATATATGAAAATTAATGGGTAATCTGGCACATTGGAGGCACTTAATATTATCTTTTTCTCTTTTATGTATCTATGTAGATGCATTTGGTTATACAAAACAGGTATTTTAAATATATGAGCAAAATGTTAGTGACGTGTCATTCCACTGACTTCTAGAATTTACATGGTGAGGCCAGTGTCTCCTTCTTCATTAACAATTTCATAGTAATCTCTGTTAAAACTATGTATAACCTGGAGGATATACTTCTGCAAAGAAGTATAATATCAAAATTGGGTATGAATGAACTCATTCATGTATAATGTATTTCCATAAAGTTAAACATTTATTGAGTCATTTATTTAGTTCTTTTTTTATTTCTTTACAACCTACCAATCAGAGGCAAAACTAGACTGATACAATCCATGCATTGCATTGAGATCATGAGCTAGAAGAAAGGTTTTAAAATACTGATCATGGGCACTGAAACAGGCAAAGCACTTTTAAGTCAATTTGACATTATAAGCATGTAGTCAAAGGAGCCCTTAAATTGAACTCAACTTTGGCCTGATTGTCTTTAAAATATGGCCCCAATACTAAAGCATGGATGCTCACATTTTTAATTTGGAACTAGGCCACCAACACAATAGAGTAGATGAGCTTCGTAATTTTTAAAGTGTACCCACACTTTTTATCATTGATCTGTGGATAATAGATCATTCTATTCGCTTCCCTGCAGTATTCAAATACACTCTGCACAATTCAAAACTAGTCAGTTAATGTAACATGAAAGTACCTTAACCTGAAGATCATATAAATGAAAATCCATTAAAAATCACAGTAGATCACTCTTCTTGTCATATTGTATTTGCTGTGCGAAATATACAATTTGTTTATTTTGCCATAATATTGTCTCATACATCTGTTACTTTGTAGGTTATTGAAATAGTGCAGAGAATATCAGATTTTTAGTGTGCATTGAGAGCTTTTGGTCCTTCAGTACTGATAGAACCTGAATGATCTTTAATGACTTTTTAAGCAAAAAGAAAAAAAAAAAGAATTTGGTCAGCATGAGGTGAGTCAAAGAACTATGGTTTTACTTGACAGTCCTTTGATACTGTTTTGAGGATAGGAGATGGCAATAATTTGAAGGCTTCAATTGGATCACACGTTAATAGAGGACAAGGCAAAAAAATACTTTATACAATACAATCTTACTTGTTTCAAAATATTCTCTTTCTATTATTTCACTGATAATTTAACATATATGTGTAAATATGTAGGTATGTTTAGTTTTTGATGGGCTTTTTTAAAATTAATTATAATTTATTGTGTTAACATGGATTCAAGTGTCCCACTCAATATAACTCTTTCTCTCCCAACCCCTCTGTCTCCTATTATACCCCTTTTTGCCTCCCTCCCAGACTTCTTCCTCCTTTCCCTCCAGGATTTGCTGTCCTGTTATCTATATCTCTTTGTTATGTATATATAATTTCACTACTCACTTAACCTTCTCTGATACCATCCTGTCATCCCCCTTCCCTCTGACAGCTGTCCCTCTGCTCCCTGTGACCTTGCCTCTGCCTCTATTTCATTCCTTAGTTCACTGTGTTCATTAGATTCCACATATAAGTGAGATCATATATTTGTCTTTCTCTACCTGGTTTATTTCACTTAGCATAATAGTCTCCAGATTCATCCATGCCATCACAAAAGGTAGGATTTTCTTCTTTTTCACAGCCATGTAATATTCCATTGTGTATATGTACCACTGCTTTTTAATCCACTTGTCTACTGATGGACACTTGGGTTGTTTCCATATCTTAGCTATTGTAAACAATGCTGCAATAAACATGGGGATGCATTTCTTCTTTTGAATCGGTGATTTGTTATTCTTAGGATATATTCCTAAAAGTGGGATAGCTGGGTCAAAAAACAGTTACAATTTTGATTTTTTTGAGGAAACACCATACTGTTTTCCCCAGTGGCTACACAAGTCAACATTCCCACCAGCAGTGCAGGAGAGTTCCCTTTTCTCTACATCCTCGCCAGCACTTATTCTGTGTTGTTTTGTTGATGAGCACCATTCTGACTGATGTGAGGTGATATCTCATTGTGGTTTTAATTTGCATTTCTCTAATGATTAGTGATGTTGAGCATTTTCTCATATGCCTATTGGCCATCTGTATGTCCTCTTTGGAGAAGTGTCTATTCATTCCTTTTTTCCATTTTTTCATTGGATTGTTTGTCTTCCTGGTGTTGAGATTTACAAGTTCTTTATAAATTTTGGTTATTAACCCCTTATCAGATGTATTGTCAAATATGTTCTCCCATTGTGTAGTTTGTCTTTTTATTCTGTTCTTATTGTCTTTGGCTGTGCAAAAGCTTTTAGTTTGATATAGTCCCATTTGTTTATCCTGTCTTTTATTTCCCTTGCCCATGGAGATAAATCAGCAAATATATCGCTGCAAGAGATGTTGGAGAGCTTACTGCCCATGTTTTCTTTTAAGATGCTTATGGTTTCACGGCTTACATTTAAGTCTTTTATCCATTTTGAGTTTATTTTTGTGAATGATGTAAACTGGTGGTCTAGTTTTATTTTTTTGCAGGTAGCTGTTCAATTTTCCCAACACCATTTGTTAAAGAGACTGTCTTTACTCCATTATATTTCCTTACCTCCTTTATCAAATATCAGTTGTCCATAGAGCTGTGGGTTTATTTCTGGGTTCTCTGTTCTGTTCCATTGATCTGTATACTTGTTCTTATGCCAGTACCAAGCTGCTTTTATTACAATGGCCTTGTATTATAACTTGAAATCAAGAAGTGTGATACCTCCCACTTTATTCTTAATTTTCAAGATTGCTGAGGCTATTTGTGTTCTTTTTTGGTTACATATAAATTTTTGAAATATTTGTTCTATATCTTTGAAGTATGCCATTGTTATTTTGATAGGAATTGCATTGAATTTATAGATTGGTTTGGGTAATATGGACATTTTAATGTTTATTCTTCCTAACCATGAACATATGCTTCCACTTGTTTGTATCTTTCTTGATTTATTTTATCAGTGTTTTGTGATTTTCTGAGTACAAGTCTTTTACCTCCTTGGTTAAATTTACTCCTAAGTACTTTATTTTGTTGTGTTGCAATAGTGAAGGGGATTGCTTACTTTATTTCTTTCAAACTGTTTATTGTTGGTGTATAAAAGTGCCACTGATTTCTGAATATTAATTTTATATCCTGCCACCTTGCCGAATTCTTTTAACAGGTCTAGTAGTTTTTTGACTGAGACTTTAGGGTTTTCTATCTACAGTATCATGTCATCAGCAAATAATGATAGTTTTACTTCTTCTTTTCCAATTTGGATGCCTTTTATTTCTTTTTCTTGTCTGATTGCTGTGGCTAGGACTTCCTAAACTATGCTGAATAAGAGTGGTGAAAGGGGGCACCCTTGCCTTGTTCAAGACTGCTTTTGCTGTGTCGCATGAATTTTGAGTTGTTGTATATTCGTTTTCATTTGTTTCAAGGAAATTTTTTATTTCTTCCTTGATCTCATTGTTAACTCATTCGTTATTTAATATCATGCTATTTAGCCTCCAAGTGTTTGAATGTTTTTCAGTTTTTCTATTTTAGTTGATTTCTAGTTTCATGCTATTGTGATCAGAGAAGATGCTTGATATGATTTTAATCTTCTTAAATTAATTGAGACTTGTTTTGTGTCCTAACATGTGGTCAATTCTAGAGAATTTACCATGAGCACTTGAAAATAATATATATTCTGCTGCTTTGGGTTGAATGGTTCTGAAGATGTCAATTAAATCCAGTTGATCTAGTGTGTCATTTAAGGCTGCTGTTTGTTTGTTAATTTTCTGTCTGCAGGATCTCTCCATTGATATTATATTAAAATCCCTTACTACTATAGTAATGCTGTTGATCTTGCCCTTTATGTCTATTAAAATCTGCTTTATATATTTAGATGCTCCTATATTAAGCACATAGATATTTACAATGCTTATATCCTCCTGTTGGATTGCTCCCTTTGTCATTATGTAGTGACCTTCTTTGTCCCTTACTATATATATAGCCTTTGTTTTCAAGTCTATTTTGTCAGATATAAGTATTTCTACCCCAGCTTTTTTTTTTTTTCATTTCCATTTGCGTGAAATATTTTTTTCCATCCGTTCACTTTCAGTCTATGTGTATTTTTTTTTCTGAGGTTGGTCTCTTGTAGACAGCATATGTACAGGTCCTGTTTTGTAATCCATGCAGCTACCTTATGTCTTTTGATTGGAGTATTTAATCCATTTACATTTAGGGTTATTATTGACATGTACTTAATTTACTGCCATTTTATTCTTTAAATCTACATTCCTCTTTTTGGGGACTTCTTTTTTTTTTTTTTCCTTTGCTCTTTTTACAGCAGGCCCCTTTACATTTCTTGCAGTACTCATTTGGTTGTAATGACTTCCTTGAGTCTTTTTTTTCTGGGAAACTTTTTATTTCTCCTTCAAATTTAAATGGTAGCCTTGCTGGATAAAGTAGTCTTGGTTGTAGGTTCTTGTTTTACATCACTTTGAATATTTCTTGCCAGTCCCTTCTGGCCTCAAGTGTTTCTGTTGAGAAGTCAGATGTCATCCTTATGGGGGCTCCTCTGTAGGTGATTAACTGCTTTTCTCTTGCAGCTTTTAGTATTCTTTTTTTTTTTCTTTTAACTTTGGCATTTTAATTATGATGTGTCTTGGTGTAGGCCTCCTTGGGATTCTTTTTAATGGGACTCTCTGTGCTTTCTGAACTTGTGTGAGTATTTCCTTCATCAGCTTAGAGAAATTTTCAGCTATGATTTCTTCAAACAGGTTCTCTAACCCTTGTTTATTCTTTTCTCCTTCAAGGACCCCTATGATGCAAATGTTGTTTCTCTTCATGTTGTCACAGAGGTCTCTTAGAGTTTCCTCAGTCTTTTTGAGCCTTTTTTCATTTTGCTGCTCTACTTCTTGCTTATGTTTATCTTGTCTTCTAAATTGCTGATTTGATCTTCTGCTTCATCCAGGCTGCTGTTGATTCCTTCTAGTGCAGTCTTCATTTCTGATATTGTATTTGTCACTTTTGACTAGTTCTTTTTTATGATATCAATGTCCTTTTTGGTGCTTGCTATCTCTTTATTTAAGTGCTTATTATGTCCATCCATGGTTGCTCTAAGATCCTTGAGCATCCTAAAAATCATTATTTAAAACTCTGCTTCTAGTAGTTTGGTTACTTCCATTTCATTTAGTTCTTTTTCTGGGGATTTCTCTTGTTGATTCACTAGGGTCACATTTCTTTGTCTACCCATTTTGTCTGTGTATAAACTCCTCCTTTTGGCTTGCTGCTTGTGTAGCTATCTGAGTCTAGGGTTGGTGCTGTCTGCCACCAGCTATGAGTTGTGTTGGTTCTAAATATTTTTGGGTTGACATCAGCTGTTGTTTGTAACCCACTGTGGGCTATTTGTCTGCAGCTACTGCTCTTTTGGTTGTTTGTCTCTGCATTTTCTGTGCTTGGGTAGTGTGAGAGGGGCCAACCTGTGTATAAGGATCAGCTTCCACCTGCTTAGAACTAACAGCAGCTCTCTGAAAACCCCAAATACTGTAAGATTTGCCTCCATTTTTCAACTATTTCACCTCTTCTTGCAGCTGCCTGGTCTTCCCAGAGTCTTTTATAGAAAGACTGTAGTGTGGGCCCAGAGTGGCCTCACCCAACCTAACCCTCTACAAGTTGCAAGCTTTTTGGGTTAGTGCAGCTGAGGTTGGGAATACAACATTAGTGGGACCCCCTACTTGAGTGGTCTGTTGGACAGTAGCTCAGTACAGGGGTTGTGACTTCTACTTTAGAGCCTAATTCCTCAGCCATTGCTGGATACTCAAATTTTATTTTTCCCCAACAAGGTGAGCAGCTGGTTCAGAGTGAGTGGGACTGACAGTCCCCTCTGCAGAAGTTCTTACAGCTGATGAGACTCTGGTCTCAGGGAGGAAGACTATGAGAGCCCTCTCCTAGGGCTGACTGTGTCGCCCTCCAGAAAGTGGCTAAGCCCTTTGACCAGATCCAGATAGGCTCACAGGAACTCATAATTTGAATGTCCATGCTCCAAGTCTCTCTCTCTTCCCCTTTTGGTTTCTACTCCAGCAAGGTAGGATACCTAGCACCCAGGCCAGCTGACTGTGAAGCTCCACCTTATCCAATGCACATGAGCCACTGTGCCGATGCTGAACACAGAGAGCAGAACTTGCTTCAGCTGGGCCAGGTGTGAGGAGTCCTTCTTTTGAATACTACTCTAGCAAGAGTTGTTAGGTCCTGAACCGATGCTCTCCATAGGTGGCAACTGTATGTGCCAGCCCTGGGCCTCCCTAGCAGGAATCTGGTGCAGACTAGTGGGAGACACTGCCTGTGACTGGTCCTCAGCAACCTTCTTGGAGCTATAAGCAATCCAGAGTTTGTGGCTGCCTCTGCTGGGCCCAGGTACACATAGAAATACCAGCTACACACCTAGTCTGGCTTTTACCCACTCTGGGCCTAGGGGAAAATCTACTTAAAAGGCCAAGGTTCCCTGAGTCCCTTCTTCTACAGCCTCTGTCTGCTGGCTGCTTGTTGGGCTCAGCTGCTGAAAAAACCTCTGCTAGTGTCTAGAGTGGGAGTAGTCAACCTTTTTATACCTACCGCCCACTTTTGTATCTGTTAGTAGTAAAATTTTTTAACTGCACACCAGTTCCACAGTAATGGTGATTTATAAAGTAGGGAGTAACTTTACTTTATTAAATTTATAAAGCAGAGTTACAGCAAGTTAAAGCATATAATAATAATTACTTACCAAGTACTTTATGTCGGATTTTCACTAAGTTTGGCAGAATAAATTTTTATAAAACAACTTACTATAGTTAAATCTATCTTTTTATTTACACTTTGGTTGCTCCGCTACCACCCACCATGAAAGCTGGAACACCCCATAGTTGGTGGTAGGGACCAGGTTGACTACCACTGGTCTAGAGCCTGCAGCAATTCAGGGATTAGGAAGGGTGGTAGATGTGGCTCGGCCCCTTGGCCCTAGGTGTCAATCTCTCCAGACTTTTTTCACAGACCTCAGCAAGGTGTCACCCCAGGAGTTTAATGGGTGTGTCCTGTGAGATCCAGAGGTGTAGTCTTCCCACCCTTCTGACAGTTTCAACTGAGTCTCCTGTGAGGTAGAAGCACCAATATTAGACTCAGGAGCATTGGGAGGGGGGTAGCTCCAGTCTCAACACCAGAAATCTTAAGTCACTTACACATCCCCTGCCTCCTGGCCTCTCAGAATGACAATGACCCTTCACCCTGACTGGAGCAGAAAAGACTCCTGAGGGCAGAGCAGTTGCTTCTCCCCAGGCTGATGCCACTCAGAGGGGACTGCTCCACCCAAAAAAAGATGGTGACTGCAGTACTAGAGAATGACTCAGCACAGGGGTTCTGGCGGCCATCCCCCACAGTGTCTCTCCCTGGGCTTCCAACTCTACACTCTTCTCACACAACTCTAGTCCTCTCAGCTCTCTCTCCTCCAGAGCCCTGGGTAAGTAGCTGTGAACAATATTTTCTGTGTGGGACATTAAAGACGAAGCCTGCATCTCTGAGAGTTCCATCACTTTCTCCCAGACAGAAACCTGGCTCTTTTCACAGCTAAATGCTGTTTGGGTGCCTTTTTTAGGCTTTGGGGCTGTAAGCTGGGGCTCCAGGCCTGGGGCTGAGTACCCACACCTCTCAGGGTGACCCACCCTGCTGTCAGAGTCCCTCTGGGCCTCTGCTTGCTCCTGGGAGTGGGGCAGCCTTTCCACGTCTCAGCCCTACCTACCAGTCTCAGTGTGGCTTCTTCTGTGATCCTTCATTATAGACTCCTCTTAGTTTAGTCCAAAGTTGATTTTTCAAAATTATTGTTCTTAAATTAAGTTGTAGTCCAGTTTGGTCCTGGGAGGTAGCAGTTGGAATGTCCACCTACTCCATTGCCATCTTCCACATGTATCTGAAGGTATATTTAGTTTTTCACCAGTCTGTTTTAGTGAATCAAGCTGCTGGAAACCAAAGTTGTTGGCTCTCTTATGTTAGAACTTTCTGAGATGAAAAGATTATAATTGGCCTGACCATGCAGTGGCACAGTGGATAGAGCATTGGACTGGGACGCAGAGGACCCAGGTTCAAAATACCGATGTCGCCTGACCAGGTGGTGGTGTAGTGGACAGAGCGTTGGACTGGGATGTGGAGAACCCAGGTTTGAGACCCTGAGGTCGCCAGCTTGAGCGTGGGCTCATCTGGTTTGAGCAAGGCTCACCAGCTTGAGCCCAAGGTTGCTGGCTGTAGCAAGGGGTCACTCAGTCTGCTGTAGCTCCTGGGTCAAGTCACATGTGAGAAATCAATCAATGAACAAATGAGAAACCACAATGAAGAATTGATGCTTCTCATCTCTCTCCCTTCTTGTCTGTCTGTCCCTATCTGTCCCTCTCTCTGACTCTTTCTGTCTCTGCCACAAAAAAAATAATAATATCCCAATGTCGCTGGTTTGAGCAAAGCTCACCAGTTTGAGCCCATGGTCGTTGGCTCAAACAGGGGATCACTCAGTCTGCTGTAGCCCCTGGGTCAAGACACATATGAGAAATCAATCAATAAACAACTTAAGGTGCCACAACGAAGAATTGATACTTCTCATCTCTCTCCCTTCTCGTCTGTCTGTCCCTATCTGTCCCTCTTTCTGTCTCTGTCACAAAAAAAGGTTATAATTGTAATTTTGTAATTGAATCAATCATTTTTAATCAGATACAGGATGAATGAAGCATGATCTCCATCCTCAGAGGAGATGGATATATACATTATAATATGCACGTACAAGCTACACAAGTAATGTGAATGTATTATTCAAAACAATCAATAAGTGGTTG
The DNA here is from genome assembly GCF_036850765.1 of Saccopteryx bilineata. Lineage (NCBI taxonomy): Eukaryota > Metazoa > Chordata > Mammalia > Chiroptera > Emballonuridae > Saccopteryx > Saccopteryx bilineata. The sequence continues at coordinate 122,636,196 of NC_089502.1, read as the reverse complement.
CTCTGGAGTGGGAAGACTAAGAGATGCTTCACAGAGAAGGTGACATCAGAGCTGAGAATGCAGGGAGATGTATCAGGGGTCCCCACGGCTACTCCCAGGTTCAAAGATTCACTAAGAGGACTCACATCACTCATTGTATAGTTGTACTCACCACTATGATATCTTATAGTAAAAAAGATACAAAAAGAAATCAGCAAAAAGAAAAAGTGCATGGGAAACCAGGAACACAGTACCAAAAGTTTCTCCCAAGTGAGTCCTACGGGATGCATTTAATTGTTCCAGCAGGAGTTGTGGCAACACATGTGAAATGTTGCCTACCACTGAAGTACATTAGACAGCACCCAGGAATTTTATTTGTGATTGGTCATATAGCACCTTCTGCTTAGCACATACCAAAATTCCAGACTCCCAGATGAAAGCAGATGTTCAGCATAAACCATATTGTTTGCACAATCCACTTAAGCACAGGAGTCATTCTTATAAAAGAATGATGAGACCATCCTGAAATCTAAGTTCCCATAGGCCAATTTGTACTCAGGCCTTTCTGAGGATAGCAGTCTCAGGCCTGGTAGGTTAACATTTTTCTTTGCAAATGAACAGAATTTTTCCAGATAGAGTTGGTGAAGAAATGAATTTAGGCTGATAAAACATAAAGAAGAGGCTCAGATGTATAAAAATTATTTTAAATTTTTTATTCAGTGAGATACGGAAGCCCAAATGTTACTAGAACAATTTGAAATGTCAAACCCCTGAGATAATTCCAGTGTCTCTGAACAAGCATCCTCTTAGAAAGAAGGTAAAAACAGTTATTGTGGTTATTCAAGACATTTTGCCTTGATTGTCTACTTCATCCATGTAGTAATGTATATATTTCTAGTTTGGTATGTCTGGATACTTGTCTTGGGTCAGTGTTTTATTTTCACAGGTATATTGTTTCTGACCATAGCATATTTGAAGTTGTATAGTTTAAAATTCTTTGTTATGGTACAAGAGAGTGTTTAATGTTGTCCCAGGGGAAGTGCGTACCATCAGAGACATTTCACAGTACAGTACATTTATAAAAGTGATCGACACCAAGTGTCATTTTTATCTCTAGTACTTATGACGTTAATTATAAGTTGTGCTCTTTCTTTTCCCTAGACATATTAAGACATGCTTCAATGTCTATCAGATCCTATACTTATACAATCGAAAGCAGAACCATCCCTCTATTTTTCTAGGAGAGGAATGGAAACTTAAGCTTATAAATATTTCAGTACAGCTTGCTATGTATTAGCTGCTCATTGCTGAATTCAGCTGCTGTGAAATGCTGATAATTCTCTACTGAGGGCTTAAGGACAACCTCTATTTCAATAAATATTATGACTTGTGCTGATTTATGAGTTCCATGCATTCACTGACAGACAAAATGGAATATGTTAGCCTTATTAATGCAATTGGTGCAATATACTCAAAGAACTAGGCCACAATTTTAAAGATTTATCTCTTCAGGTGTACTACCACTCTAACATGCACAGGCTTTAGTGATGTAGGACTATATATCTTATAAAATATTGTGCAAATGATATTTCTTCTTTAGTTTAAATATATATTCAAAATGCATATATTTTGCATATCTCTTGTTTTGCTAATACTCTTAGGGCATTATAAATGAATTCTAAACCTAAAACAGAAAACATAAAAACAGAGGATTTCTAACTTTTTTTCTTCATTACCGAAGGTAAACTAGGACTCTAAAAGAGTGTTACCCTTTATATTAGTGCCTATTACTGCTGTAACAAATTACACTAACTTAGTGGCTCAAAACATCACAAATATACTATCTCACAGTTGTGGAAGTCATAAATCAAAATAGGCTTGACAGAACTAAACTCAAGGTGTAGGCAGGGCTGTGTTTCCTTGTGGAGGCTCTAGGAAATCATTTGTTTCCTTGCCTTTTCCAGCCTGTAGAGGCTGCATGTATGCCTTAGCTTATGATCTCCTTCCTTCATCTTCAAAGAGAAAAGCATAGTACCTTCAAAGCTTTCTCTCTCTCTCTTTCTCATCCCCTTTCTCTCTCATCCTTCTCCTTCCATTATCATATCTCCTTCTCTAACACTGACCCTCCTGCCTCCCTCTAATAAAGATTCTCATGATCAAATTGGACCCAGCAATATACATTTTGCCGTGTAAGGTAACATACTATAATAATAAATTTTGGAGATTATGATATAGACATCTTTGTAGTGGGACATTTTTCTGTTTATCACAACATCCATATCTATTTTCATGTTATCATAAATACTATAAATTATTCAATAGCATTCCATGGTACTCAACCAAATTTCGAGCATTCAGTAAATATTTATTGAGCACCTACTATATCACTTGTAATGTTCTAGATGCTGACAAACATCAGTTAACCAAACAAAGTCTTTGCTTTCATGGAGCTTATATTTTAGGAGAGACAAATAAATTAATAATGTATATGTTCTGAATGTTTGATACTATAAATGAAAAGAATGTGGCGCTGGCCAGGGGCTCAATGTATAGAGTGTTGGCCCAGTATATGGATGTCCAGGCTTCAATCCTCAGTCAGGTCCCAGAGAAGAAGTGACTGTCTGCTTCTCTTCCTCTTTCTCTCCCCATTCTCTACTTCTTCCTCTCGCACAGTCAGTGGCTTGATGGCTTGATCATAACCTTAAGGGCTAAGGATAGCTCGGTTGATCCAAGTGCTTCAGCTTCAGGCACTAAAAATAGCTCAGTACCTGAGCATTGGCCCTAAATATGGTTACTGGTTGTATCCCAGTTGGGGTGCATACAGGAGTCTGCCTCAGTATCTCTCCTCTCACCTAAGGAAAAAAGAAAAGAAAAAAATGCAGGGTTAGATGGGAGAGTGTGATATTATATGTACTATAAGTACTTCTATTTTATCACTGAGTGTATCCAGTAATGGCCACTCTGAAGATACAACATAATGGGTTGAATAGTGGCCCCAAAAGATATGTCCAAGTCTTAATCCCTGGTACCTACAAATGTGACCTTATATGGAAATAGCATCTTTGCAGATGTAATTGGTTAAGGATCCTGAGCTGAGATTATTGATGTGAGTCCTTATAAGAGACAGAACAGAAGAAGAGACAGACAGAAGACACGGAGAGGAAGGCCATGTGCAGAAGGAAGCAAGGATTGGAGAGATGCATCTTAAACCAAAGAGCACCAAAAACTGCCAGCAAGCAACAGAAGCTAGGAGAGAGGCAGAAGAAGGATTCACCTTCTTCTTTTAAAAAAAATTCAGTGAGAGGAGGGGAGGCAGAGACAGACTCCTCCTGTATGTGCCCCAACCAGGATCCACCCAGCAAGTCCACTAAGGGTCAATGATCTACCCACTGGGGCATTGCTCTGTTGCTCAGCAACCTAGTTCTTCTCAGTGCCTGAGGCAGGGGTCATGGAGCCATCCTCAGCATGGAACCAACCTGCTCCAATTGAGCCATTACTGCAGGAGGGAAAGAAAGAGAGAGAGAGAGACAGAGAGAAAGAAGCAAGAGGGGGAGGGGTAGAGAAGCAGATAGATGCTTCTCTCCTGTGTGCCCTGACCAGAATCAAACCCAGGACATCCACATGCTGGGCTGATGCTCTATCATTGAGCCAACTGGCCAGGTCTGGGATTCTTCTGAGCTTCTGGAAGAAACCAACTCTGCTGATACCTTGATTCTGCATTTCTGGCCTTCAGGACTGTAAGAGAATACATTTTATTCTTTTTAGGTAATCCAGTTTGTGATGATTTGTTACAGCAGGCCTAGCAAACTAATACAGGCAATGTTTGAGCTTGATTGAAATGAGAAAACAAGGCCCTGACTGGCTGGCTCAGTGGATAGAGCATTGGCCCCATGAATGGACATCTTATGTTCAATTCCTAGTCAGGGCACACAAGAGAAGCAACCATCTGCTTCTCTCTCCTTCTGTCTCCCCCTTCTCTCCCTCTTTTACTCCCACTCCAGTGGCTCGATTGGTTTGGTCATGGCCCCTGACACTGAGGATAGTTCAGCTAGTCTGAGCATCAGACTCAGGTGCTGAGGATAGCTCAGTTGATTCAAGCATTGGTCCCAGATGGGGGTTGTTGAGTGGATCTCAGTTGGGGTACATGTGGAAGTCTGTCTCACTATCTTTCTTCTTCACTTAAAAAATATAAGAAATGAGAAAATAAACCATGCAGATACTTGAAGGAAAAACAAGAATAAGCAAAGTACACAATAAATGGAAAACACTGTATAGTATCCAGACAATAACAAGGTGGAATAGTATGACTGGAACCCAAAAAGCAAGCGGGGAAATGATTTGAGAAGTATCTCATGGACCAGATCTTGTAGGGAGTAGTACCCTGTAAGCATAGGAAGGATTTTGGATTTTATTCTGTCTCTGTGTTAGCATACTTGTAACCTAATAAAATATAGAATTCCATATTAAATATTTTTATCTTTTTCCTTGTGCATGACAGTGTTTAACTGTCAGAATAAAATCATCATAACACTAGTCACTATAACTACAAAGCCTGAAGGTTATATTCTTGTAGGCTCTAGCATATTGTAATAACTTAACTATCAAATTTCTAAGTAATGTTGGTCTTGGTCTGAACAAAGAAGATATATCAGTCCCTCCATTCTCACCACACAACACTTACTTCCTTTTGTGTCTGTGTGTATAAAATCTGTTGTGTTCAGTTTCTTGAGCTGCAGTGTTCTGTATATTAGTGGTTTCACTGATACACAGTGATATTCACACAAGGTAACCCTGCCCATCGGCGAGAATGGAGACCACAGACTGCAGAATGGGAAAGCTATACAAAATCTAAAAGCTTTACTCGCTCAGCAGAGTTGTGAACTAGCAATAAACCGAATGAATTTAAGTTTCACTTCCCCTGCTGATCCTGCTAACTCTGATTTTAGAAAGCTATAAAATGTTACCAAGAGGTGGCAGAAGAAATAGACTAAAAAATAGTAAATGGCTCATTAATATTTGCAATATATGTGCTAATAGTTGCTAGAACTCTTCTAGAAATAAAAAGCTTGTAATAGGGCAGGAAGTTATACTTCTAGACAAATGTCTCTTTGTTAAGACATAAAGATCAAGTCTTAGAAAATGAGAGACCATTTAATAGTTTTGAAACTATGGAATTGATAGGATCATTTCAAGGAAATTAGTAATGCACAGAAACACAATCAATGTGATTTGATTAGGAGATGCTTTATTTCTTTAGCATTTGTTCCTCCTTCTCTTATGGATAACTTAAATATTTTACATGACATATCCATCAATCAAAGCAAAACTGTCATCCATATATGTGTATCTATATTTTGTATAAATATATATACAGTGAATTGTAGCTTACAGCCCTGTAGACAAGGAAAAAAAACAAAAGACACAGAAAATTTTATCCCTGCACATTTTCTATAGCTCCTTCATTTTGTTTATCATCTCACATGCAAATTAAAATGTTCTAAATGACAAAAGATAATTTCAGTTGTGGGAAATTAATATCAAATGTGAAATGAATCTTCATTTAGGATCTTAACATAAAATAGAACATTTCATACCCCTATCAAGGGCCCACCTGCTAAGTTCATTTGATTGCAGTGTAGAAATCATGGTAATACTTTGCATAGACAAGGATAATCTAGAAATAAGAACATAATCAGAGGAATGATCAAAGTTCTTTGGAATCAAGAAGTTTGAAATACACTTACAGAAAACATTGCTTTAATAAGGGCTATTTTAATCCAGAAGGAATCTATCCACACCCCTTTAAATTATCCTCAGATCAGTGCTGACTGTAGAGTGGTGCAGTGACAAAGAACGTGAAGGTTTCCCTCAGCAAGCCAGAATTCTAGCTCTACCTTTATTATTAGTGTGATGAGTCACCTTACACAGGTCACCAGGTCACTTAACCTGACTGTCATTCTGGTTCCTTATATTTAAACTGAGCTGTGAAAATAAGAAAAATAGGCATATAAAATGTGGAAAATGTTTCATTTTGATATATCACCAATGTCATCAAAACCGTATATCTTGAGAGCTACAACTGACCTAAGTACAACTTATTTATGTAGATGGCATATGTAGACTATCTATAGTATGTACTTATGTTCTTTATCTTGAATGTAAAAGGATTAACCATAGTTTTAAATTCTGTCACTGGATAAACTTAAATTCCTTGAAGGAAAATATAAATCAGTTTTTCCAATTATAATTTTATATCTAAATGTGCTTTATCTTTGTTTTACCATAGTTAAGATTTTTCTTATGCACAAAAATAAAAATCTTTATGATCTAAAGACTTTTTAGGTTACTTCCCCCACGTTTTTTTATTTTGTTAATGATTAAATGTACAAATAAAATAAAATGTTTTAGAAAAAAATACTGCCAAATTTGTATATTTTGAAGTTTTATTCTGCAAATATGCATCATTATGCTCCTTCTTGCCAAATGCTACATATTTTTACTAAAAATAATTTGATATAGTGAAAAATAAAGGCAGATGCATATTCTTGCCCCATAGGCACAATTCTCCAGTAGAAGAATCCAAAGCTTTGTGCATGATCAGAATGTCCACTTGAAAATAAAATGTGAAACTTAAAAAGGACTAATTTTCAGACGATAACAACTAACAGCACCTTAGACTCTTATAAGAGAATGCACTATACCAGGTAGCTTGCAGAAGAGTGAGCACTTATTATACCAATCATAAATGAAAACTATTAACTTAGCCTACTCATTGAAAAGATCTGTCTACACTATTTTTCCTCCCCTTTGGGTTATCTCCAATTTAATTATTTTCTATCATAAATTTTCATTAAAACTAATATATGCTACTGATTTCCTCCTAATCTTCTATGGCTAAAGCTTGCTATGTGGGGATATAAAATCAAAAGTCACCACATATGTGAGTTCAAGCTCTTCTTTTTCTTTCCAAAATAAAGCAAGAATATATTTTCTTATTTTATTGCAAAAAGAATAACCCTTTCAGATATGCAGGCCTGCTTATCTCAAGAATTTTAAATAGTGATAGATAGGATGTAGGTCATACAGACTCAGACTTGACATAAGAGGCCAAAGCAATTAGGTGGCTATGTTTTGGTTTATATTCAATATTATTTTGTTTTTGATGATTTAGTAATATTTTTTCAAATGGAAACAATAAAGTTTGATAAGAGTTTAGATGGAATGTAGACTGGACCAAAGTCAAGAGCTGTGCTCTGGCCTGTACTACACCAATAACTTATTATGTACCTTTAGTTTCTCTCTCTTTAAAATAAGATCCCCATTGTCTGTCACAGCTTTGGACCTATTATAATAGATGCTGAAGAAGTTCTAAGTGAATAACATATGGCCTGCTTCCCACTTTGAAGCAATAGAGAAATAACTTCTTCCTGTCTCAAGTATCTTATGACAAGAAACTCTCATTATATAATTAGGTGGGCATCAACTGCTTTTACTTTTACTCTTTACCTCCCTAATCCCAGGACATTTGATTTACTTTACTTTTACAACCATTTAGTTTCTTTCCCTCCACTTCCATTCTTCACATCTCCTTTAAAGAATAAATATCAACTGAGTTTAAAAAAAAAAACAGTAAAACCTTGCTTTTATCAACCTAACGGGGTTAACTGCAAGAAAAGAAAGAGGCAAGAAGCTGGAAAATCTTTTATTTTTCAAAAGAAATGCAATTTTCTCTTTCTTGCTGTCTTATAACATTCTGCCTCATGTTTTGATTTATATTGAATTTTTAAAATGTAAATGAATATTGCGAGTTTGCCTTGAGGCCTCTCTTTGATACCAGAAATTTGAAGGATAATCCCAATTACATAATCTTTATTTTCTGAGATGTAGTATGAAGTAGAAAGTCTCCTAGGTGCTGGATGGGATACCTGCTGAACAAGACAAAGCAGTTCTCCCAGAAGTTTGCATTCCATGTGGTAGACAGACAATACAATTATTTTTTGTTAATAAATTTTTATTAATGTAAATGGGATGAAATTAATAAATCAGGGTACATATATTCAAAGAAAACATGTCTAGGTTATTTTGTCATTAAATTATGTTGCATACCCCTCGCCCATAGTCAGATTGTTCTCCGTCACCCTCTATCTAGTTCTCTGTGCCCCTCCCCCTCCCCCTAACTCTCTCCCTCCCTCCCTCATATGTCCTCCCTCCCCCCACCCCTGGTAACCACCACACTCTTGTCCATGTCTCTTAGTCTTGTTTTTATGTTCCACCAATGTATGGAATCGTGTAGTTCTTGTTTTTTTCTGATTTACTTATTTCACTCTGTATAATGTTATCAAGATCCCACCATTTTGCTGTAAATGATCTGATGTCATCATTTCTTATGGCTGAGTAGTATTCCATAGTGTATATGTGCCACATCTTCTTTATCCAGTCTTCTATTGAAGGGCTTTTTGGTTGTTTCCATGTCTTGGCCACTGTGAATAGTGCTGCAATGAACATGGGGCTACATGTGTCTTTACGTATCAATGTTTCTGAGGTTTTGGGGTATATACTCAGTAGAAGGATTGCTGGGTCATAAGGTAGTTCTATTTGCAGTTTTTTGAGGAACCACCATACTTTCCTCCATAATGGTTGTACTACTTTACAGTCCCACCAACAGTGGATGAGAGTTCCCTTTTCTCTGCAGCCTCTCCAACATTTGCTATTACCCGTCTTGTTGATAATAGCTAATGTAACAGGGGTGAGGTGGTATTTCATTGTAGTTTTGATTTGCATTTCTCTAATAACTAATGAAGCTGAGCATCTTTTCATATATCTGTTGGCCATTTGTATCTCTTCCTGGGAGAAGTGTCTGTTCATGTCCTCTTCCCATTTTTTTATTGGATTGTTTGTTTGTTTGTTGTTGAGTTTTATGAGTTCTTTGTAAATTTTGGATATTAGGCCCTTATCTGAGCTGTTGTTTGAAAATAACATTTCCCATTTAGTTGGTTGTCTGTTTATTTTGATATCAGTTTCTCTTGCTGAGCAAAAACTTTTTATTCTGATATAGTCCCATTCATTTATCTTTGCCTTCACTTCTCTTGCCATTGGAGTCAAGTTCACAAAATGTTCTTTAAAACCCAGGTCCATGAGTTTAGTACCTATGTCTTCTTCTATGTACTTTATTGTTTCAGGTCTTATATTTATAGGTCTTTGATCCATTTTGAATTAATTTTAGTACACGAGGACAGGCTGTAGTCAAGTTTCATTCTTTTGCATGTGGCTTTCCAGTTTTCCCAACACCATTTGTTGAAGAGGCTTTCTTTTCTCCATTGTGTGTTGTTGGCCCCTTTATCAAAGATTATTTGACCATATATATGTGGTTTTATTTCTGGGCTTTCTATTCTGTTCCATTGGTCTGAGTGTCTATTTTTCTGCCAATACCATGCTGTTTTGATTATCGTGGCCCTATAATATACTTTAAAGTCAGGTATTGTAGTACCCCCAGCTTCATTCTTTTTCCTTAGAATTGTTTTGGCTATTCGGGGGTTTTTATAGTTCCATATAAATCTGATGATTTTTTGTTCCATTTCTTTAAAAAATCTCATAGGAATTTTGATGGGAATTGCATTAAATTTATATATTGCTTTGGGTAATATGGCCATTTTAATTATATTTATTCTTCCTATCCAAGAACAAGGAATATTTTTCCATCTCATTGTGTCTTTTTCTATTTCTCTTAATAATGCCTTGTAGTTTTCGTTATATAGGTCCTTTACATTCTTTGTTATGTTTATTCCTAGGTATTTTATTTTTTTTGTTGCAATCTTGAAGGGGATTATTTTTTTGAGTTCGTTTTCTAATATTTCATTGTTGGCATATAGAAAGGCTATGGACTTTTGTATGTTAATTTTGTATCCTGCAACTTACTGTATTGGTTTATTGTTTCTAATAATCTTTTTGTGGAGTCCTTCGGGTTTTCGATGTATAGGATCATATCATCAGCAAAAAGTGATACTTTTACTTCTTCTTTTCCGATATGGATGCCTTTTATTTCTTTGACAGACAATACAATTAAACAAATATTTTCACAAATGTTGAAAAGTGCTATGAAAAAAAGAAAGCTAGATATTAAATAGAAAGTGTCAGGGAAAGAATGGTAAGTGAAGACCTTTCTGACATGGGGCCATATGAATTGAGACATGAAAGTTGACAACTGAGCCTAGAGGCAGACATTCTAGGCAGCAGGCACAAAATAGTGTAGGGCTCCTAAGGCCTGAAAGAGCTTGCCAGGATGAAGGAACTTGAGGGTTACTGAGCTGGACAGAAGGAAAGGGGGAGAAAGTATCTGATCAGGTTGAAGAGGCAGCCAGGGGCCAGATTAGACAGGCCTTGCGAGCTAGCGTGGACAAGGAGTTCACATTTCACTCTCAATACAAAGGGAAACATTGGGAAAACAAGCAGATTGTTACAGCAAAGTTCCTCAACATGACAGAATTGGGGCGGGGAGCGTTTACTCAGCATATTACCCAGAAAACTTTGCCCCAATTTCTCCACAGATTCCTCTTTCTCTCCCCAAAGTTTTTCTCTTGAGTGGCTAACATCTTAATCTGTCTATCCATCCCTCTCTCAACAGGAGTGACACTGTTATGTTGTCTTTCTCTTTAACATCTTCCTCGCTGGCATTTAGAGTACCTACTCTCAGCCCTTCTTGCTGATTATAGTCCCTTAAAAATATAATTTCTCTTCTCTACTCCTCTTCTTCCAATGAGAATGCTCACATTCTTAAAAAAAAAAAAAAAAGAAAGAAAGAAAAGAAAAATCTGGTGCATGAAATTCTTCTATTCTACACACTATTTACTTAAACCTGTAGTCTTCTGCCAAAGGAGCACAATATTTATTCTACATCCAAGAGAACTTCCTATTCATGGGCTTGTGGCCAGTGGTGGGATTCAAATAATTTAACATCTGGTTCTCTGCCCTAATGACGTTCTTAAGTATAAAACAATGATATACCAAAAGGTATTATTTCATGCATTTAATACTTAAATAAGAACAATAAAAGAGGAACATAAAACTAGATTATGTTATAAGAAACAGTTTTAAAATCTTAATGAAAAAATATTAAATAATACCTGACAAAAAATAAAACTGTTATTTAAGATTTTTCCGTATTGACGTCTTCACTTGCAAGTTTTTTCCCCTATGGACAGAATGAACATCACTACGGGCACTTAAAATATGCTGTTGCACAGAAGAACGTTAAAAAAAAGTAAGAAATGTAAATTTGTGCTTTTCACATTGGGCAGCTGCCCAGGCACCCACCTTAGAGAGAAGCCTGATTACAAGTGCCATTTTAATAAGCAGTTTGCCAAACTCAACAAAAAATTAGGTATCGATTTTGCCAAACCGGTGTGAACAGGGTGAATCCCACCACTGCTTATGGCCCTCCTCCTCAAAAGGTTTTCCTCAAGGGCCTCTGGAGATGGTTTCAGGTAAAACATAGCCATGTATTTCAAAATTTGCTCCATCATTTTTAGGATACCCACCACCAAAATTTCTTGTTCAGGGCAGTCGCTAAAAGTTCTTGCCTTCCTGTTATCAATGCCACTGTGGGTTCACCTCCTTTGTTTCTTCACAATTATTTCCCGTCATGCCTTGATTTACACATAGATCACCCTAGGACATGCATCTACCCATGAGAGCTGTGGGTCCTTTTCTCTTCTGATTGTCCTTCTGTGAGTTCTGTAACGTTGTTTCCTTTTCCCACCCACACCCACAATTCTGGTAAAGAAAAATAAGAATAAGAATAGCAATAAGAAACCACTGTTGTTTGTGGCTTATTGCTGCCGAAGGATTCAGATTAATTCAAATATTGATGGACCACCTACTAAACATTAAGAATTACTATAATTAAAATTACAAGTTATTTTTAAAACACACTTATGCTCTTAAAATATTTAAGCACGAGCTGTCTGTTTTGATTCAAACTCATGCAGAGGCTGCTCTTGAAAATTGCCCACAGGTCCACGGGCCATGACTCAGATTAACAGCAATGAAAACATAAATGAATCTTCTCACTTAGGGCTGACCAAACTGTGGAGAAGTGACGAATACCAAGCCAACTTGCCAGAAACTAATTTAGAAACCAGAATGCTGATTCATTAAATTAAATGGAAGATGAATCTGGTAAGATAACTGGCATCAATCATTTCAACAGGGCACTCCCTCTTAATGAATAAATCCATTGAAGAGGCTAACTTGCAGATTAGAAGAATTCTCGGCACAGGGAATTAGAAGAAAAAGGAATGTTAAGGGGCACTCCTTTGAACTCAGATTGTTCAGCCAATTTATTACTCCCCACTCTGGGGGTCATATAGTATGAGAGTCTGGGAGCTGACATTGCCAGTTCTTATGGTTCAGCTGACTTTTATCTCTTCTCCATTCAGGCAAACACTTTTGTCTGGGGATGACAAAGCTTCAATATTGTTAGAAAGATTTCAGAGTTTATTTTGCACTCGTGACATTTAGTCTCCTGTGGTGTTAAGAGATAAACTAGAGAATCCGGTAAGGATATTTGAGAAGCACCTTAAAATAACCAGCCACATTTTGTATAAACCGTTTTTATAGTGAGTTTTTTCAATAAATGAATAACCATGTCTATTTCAGCTTAATGCTTTGTAGGTGTAGTTTCTGAAAGGTGACAGTTTTTCCCATTCATTTTAGCAACAATTTACTGAGCACTTCAAGAGCAAGAAAACTGTCCAGAGGAAACACAAATGAGCAAGACAGGCCTCTACAGAAGCTTACAGAGAAGTTTAAGCACAAGAACAAAAAAAAAAGTACAAAAATGATGGTACAAAATTAAGAAATCATATAAGAGAATCTGTTCCAAAAAATGAGGTGATCACACATCTGCGTGTGAGAATCGATAGCTTTTGAGCCGAACCTTCTAGGACACAGGGGGTTTGCCAGGAGAGATGGCTGCTCTGAGCAGTTAAAAAGATCTTGGTAAATCACAACCTAGAGTGAGAAAAGCCTCAGGCGTGTTCACAGAAATGTGATAGCATGGACCCTAGTTGAAGACTGCAAGGAGTACCTCTAAAAGACCTAATCTGAAGTCTATTATTGTGACTTGTAAAAATCTAACAGACAGACAAAAAACACCCATGGAAAAAAATCCTGTTCCTAATTGTAACCACAACTGGTTAATTAGCTGTTGCATTTTTCTTTTCTTTTTCATTTGAATCTGGAAAGCCAGGAGAGTTAGAAGGCAATTATTCAGCCCATAAGCATAACATTTAATGATTAAATAATGTTAAGAGCAACTTAATTATAACTGGTCATTAATTGCTGTCCCATGTTTAACCATTTGTTTCTGAGAGTGTGTTCTTAGTGAAGAGAAACATGCAAAATTATCATAAAGCCTTTAATTTCTGAACTTTTGTTAGCGTAGTTCAGCTCTGGAGTACCTGGATATATGCCATTTTCTAGCATATGATTCCAATCAGAAATGCTATGTTTTATAGTATTGTAATTGCTGACAAATCAATAGTAAAAAAATAGTTTGAGCAAAATAACAAGATTGTTTTTAATTCATTTTTAACTAATTAAAAAGAACATTTTGCTTACATCTGTGTCTTTTAAGAGTAGAAAGGAATCTCACTATGTCTACCTTATGACTTTTTTTCTGAGTCCTGTGTCATCCTCCTTCCAAATTTTTGAGGTATAAAAAATGTCTTTCATGATTCACATAAATTACCTCTGAAAAGTTTCTGTAGTTAGTGACAGCCATCTTTCATTTACTCCCAGGTGCAAGACTCTATTCATACACTTTTCATGCTCTTTCACTGACTAGAACAGCTACAACAGGGGGAAGAATGTGACATTATCGAATACTTCCTGTGGCTTTTACATTATGCTGTCTTTGAATAACACATTCTGGTACATAAGCACAAAGGGGCATGAAGATGGAGTAATCAGAACTGAGAGAATTTAACCCAGAGAGAGGAGCTTTCTAAGATGAAGTAGGAAACATGTTGACAACACAAGAGCCACTTTGGGGATAAATGTTTCATATGATACATATGAATTTTTATTTTCATTCTTTCTTGGTTCATCTCAAAGTACAGAAATATTGAAGAATACTATTCCACATAGTCATTAGAATTGGCAAGCCACCCAAGGGAAGGATTGTGAGCAAGTCTGGTTCTAAAGTCAGATGGCCTCGTTTGAATCCCAACTTCCCCTTACATGTAACTGTTACTTTGGGAAAATGACTTAATTCTATACCATCAGATTAATTTTCACACCTATCCAATAAGAATATTACTACTTTCCTGGTTATTTTAGTTATGATTAAATTTAATAGTGCGCATAAAACATTAGTACAGTGCCTGGAGTAGAATAATCAAGCAACAAATGATTCTTATTATTAAAGATGTGAAGCATTGCTTCTTTATAACACATATCTATTCTGCTTTTATGTATATTAAAATATATATATATCTTTGTACACTATAGGACAGCCATAGCTATTACTGAAATACAATTTAAATACATACATCACCCTGCTCAGTGAAGATATAGAAAGAGAAGAATTGTGGGACTGGTGTCTACCCCACTGAATCATGAAGACAGTATTGGTACAGGGGATTTCCATCTGGCAAATATATCTCTGCTAAAGGAAATTCACCACCCATTAATTTTTTTTATTGAGAGAAATGGTAAACATCTACTGGAATTCCCCCACAGAAGCATAGATAGTATTTGTGGCTATGCACACACACACAAGTACAGCACAGCACTTGCATGTATGCTCATCAACACAGGGGATGGGCGGGATTGGTTGATTAATCTTTTAATTTATGGGGAAGACATGGGTTAATAGGATCATATATGTTTCAAGTGCACATTTATGTAATGCATGATCTGTATATTGCATTGTGTGCCCATCATCTAAAGTCAAACCATCGTTCATCACATATATTTGGCCTCCTTTACCACTTACTATCCACCCTACCCCCTTCACTCTGGTAACAACTTTATTACTCTCTGTCTCTATGAGTTTCAATTTTATATTTCACATATGAGTAAAATCATATGGTTCTTAGCTTTTTCTGACTGATTTACTTCACTTAGCATGATATTCTCAAGGTGCATCTATATTGTCACAAATGTCATTAGTTCATCTCTTCTTATGGCTGAGTAGTATTTCACTGTACATATGTACCACATCTTCTTTATCTAGTCCTCTAGCAAAGGACACTTTAGTTGTCTCTATGTCTTGGCCACCATGAATCATTCTGAAATGAACATAAGGGTGCATATATCATAGCAAATAAATGTTTTCGAGTTTTCAGGTAGATACCAAGAAGAGGAATTGCTGAGTCATATGGTAACCTCTGTTCTTTTTTTTTATTGAATTTATTAAGATGACACTAACTAACATAATTATACAGGTTTCAGGTGCCCAGTTCTACAACACAACTTTGTACACTGTATTGTGTGTTCACCCTCCCAGGTCAGGTCTTTATTGATCACCATTTATCTCCCTTATACCTTCCCTCACCTTCCCCCTTCCTGTCAATACCATACCATTTTCCATAATGGCTGTACCACTTTACATTCCTACCAGCAGAAAATGGTAGGTTCCTTTTTCTCCACAGCCTCTCCAACACTTGTTATTACTTGCCTTGTTGATAATAGTCATTCTAACAGGTGTGAGGTGATATCTTATTGTAGTTGTGATTTGCATTTCCCTAATAGCTAGTGAAGTTGAACGTCTTTTGGTATATCTTTTGGCCATTTGTATGTCTTCTTGGAGGAAGTGTCTGTTCAAGTCTTCTGTCCATTTTTTAATTGGATTGTTTATTTGGTATTAAGCTATATGAGTTCTTTATATATTCTGGAATTAACCCCTTGTTGGATCTCTTGTTTGCAGATATCATCTCTCATTTGGTTGGGACCTTTTTGTTTTGTTGTCAGTTTATTTTGCTGTGCAGAAGCTTTTTAGTTTGATATAGTTCCATTCATTTATTGTTGCCTTTACTTCCCTTTACTTTGAAGCCAAATTCATAAAATGTTCTCCACAACTAAGGTCCATAAGTTTAATAC
The DNA here is from genome assembly GCF_036850765.1 of Saccopteryx bilineata. Lineage (NCBI taxonomy): Eukaryota > Metazoa > Chordata > Mammalia > Chiroptera > Emballonuridae > Saccopteryx > Saccopteryx bilineata. The sequence goes on along the minus strand of NC_089502.1, from coordinate 122,620,116 downwards.
CTATATTTTCTTCAATGTAAGCTATTGTTTCTGCTCTTATATTTAGATATATTATCCATTTTGAATTAATTTTTATACATGGAGACAAACTATAATCTAGTTTCATTCTTTTGCATGTGGCTTTTAAATATTCCCAGCATTTATTAAAGAGGTTTTTTTCCCTCTATTGTGTGTATTTGGCCCCTTTGTCAAAAATTATTTGCCCATCTACATGTGGTTTTATTTCTGGGCTTTCAATTCTGTTCCAATGGCTTATGTGTCTGTTCTTCTGAAAATACCATGATATTTTTATTATCATGGCTTTGCAGTACAATTTAGTCAGGTAGTGTATGATAGCTCCAACTTTGTTCTTTTTTTTCTCAGAATTGCTTTGTCTATTTGGGATTTTTTGTGGTTTCATATAAATATGAAGACTGAGGAGTGAAAAATGGCATAAAAAGTGTAAATCTTGATATTGACATTATTTTTGAACTAGAGTTTTAACAAAGAAAATTGAAAAACTTTGATTTGTGTGAAATGTGTGGTTATTATAATATATTAAGAATTATTTATCAGTTATAACCAAATATAACTCACAAAAGCTAGTAGAATGTCATTTTATATTACATTATCCTGTCAAGTCAACCCTAAATAAGTATTACTTAAGAACTTACTGGGACAAATGATGTGTAAAGTAACACAAGGCACAATATGTTGGTCTGATTCCAAAAGAAGTTATAATTTAGTAGTGTAAATAAAACATACAAATAGCTCTAATACTCTAGCTATTGATGATATGGGCTGTACAAACCAATCAGAGAATTAAGTGGCATAACTTGCACAAAATCACTAAGTCCCTTTCCTTTACATGCCTTTGGAAATCTTTTTTGAAAACCCTTTCTAAATTTCTGTCGAAAAATATTGTAGAATAAAAAGAAGTAGGAAGAGAAAAAAGTAATAAACAGTGATTAAAAATTAAGCTTTAGTGTGGGAGTAAGGAATGTATGGGAAATCTCTGTGCCTTCTTAGTTATTCTATGAACCTAAAACTGCTCTAAAAAATAAAGCACTGGCTAGATGGCTCAGTGGTAGAGCGTCGGCCTGGCGTGCAGGAGTGCCAGGTTTGATTCCTGGCCAGGGCACACAGGAGAAGCGCCCATCTGCTTCTCCACCCCTCCCCCTCTCCTTCCTCTCTGTCTCTCTCTTCCCCTCCTGCAGCCAAGGCTCCATTGGAGCAAAGTTGCCCCGGGTGCTGAGGATGGCTCTATGGCCTCTGCCTCAGGCACTAGAATGCCTCAGGTTGCAACAGAGCAATGCCCCAGATGGACAGAGCATCACCCCCTGGTGGGTATGCTGGTGGATCCCAGTCAGGCACATGCGGGAGTCTGTCTGACTGCCTCCCCATTTCCAGCTTCAGAAAAATACAAATAATAATAATAATAATAATAATAATAATAATAATAATATCTTTAAAAAAGATTAAAGCTTTTTTGAAAGAACACTTTATCAATGGCTTCTAAAAAGTCCAGCAGTTAATGTGGACTCAGTGATGCCCTTTGTAGGTGACAACAAATGTAACTTCTGGAAAGTACTCTTTTTTTTCTTTAACAGTGGAAAACTTGTTCCTTTAAGTCAATAAAAAGGATGTTATGACTCCCTCAAAATATTAAGGACTTGGTGAGAAAACAAGGACAAAAAAAATTGTAGAATGAAGAAACTTTGTTCCCTTTTCCTCTGCTTTTTCTTCATTCTAGTCAGATATTCTTAATATTCAAACTTCCCATGGGAGTTTTAAAAATCCATAGTCTTAAGGTCTGCCCCAGAGAAATTAAATTCGAATATCTGGGAATAAAACTCAGCCATCCATATTTTAATAAACTCCTCAGGCAATTCTAAAATGCAATCACAGTGGAGAACCATGCCCCAACAGATCTAGAAAGAAGATGCCAATAAAGGTTTTAACAAACAATTTTTAAATTAAATGTATTGGAATGATATTGGTTAATCAGATTACAAAGAATTTGAGAAGAGGTAGATATATCACCTTCAGCTAATGTCACCTAACCAGTTGATAATGGTAACATTAGTAGGATGGTAGCAAGGAGGGCCTCATATCTTTACCAATAAAAATGAGAAGGTTTTCCTCAATGATCTCAAAAATTACCATTTGCTATAGCATTTTCAACTGACACCAAAGAAATATAGTGAGGGGAAAAAATTGTTCCCTAGCTATTAAATTCCTGATATGATATTTCTTCCTTTAGCCTGCATCTAAAATGTTCAGTCTTGGTCCACTAATAAATATACACTCACTAAAAGACACATGAAATGATCTAAGCATTTGGAAAGATGGTAATATGGAAATTAAGGTGTAAGGTTGGTATGTAGGTGAATGACTTCAAAAGCTCTTAGTTCTTGATATTAGTAAATGTATTGTATTTTCCTCCCTTATAAAATTCACGTATTGTTTATTGCTTGCACGTTCCTTTTGGAAGTGTGAAGGCACCTCTCACTTCTTCTCATTCTGTAAATGTGTCAGTTCCTGGTGCACATGAAGGAAAGCTAGAGTTGGTTATAAAAACGTGATGGATGATGTAGGTGGCTATATTCAGCTGTAAGCAATAAACGCTGAACTCAGCAGAAAGTACTATAGGCAAAATGCAAGTGATTTACTAGCTATCTAAAGCACACGAGATTTGTAATGCATAAGACCCTCAGGCCCATCACTTCTCTTCAGTAATAGGAAACAATATTTTGATGAAAAATGACACGTTTAATTTCAACTTCGTGTTGTGAAACAAAAAGGCAGGCTAATTTTTGTTTTATTATTTTTTTCATAAAGCATCTTTGCATATTATTGGAAGTACAAATGGTTTCTTAAGCATAAATGGTAGGGCATGTTAGAAACAATAGCTGTTGGTAGATATTTATTATTGGTCGCATGTTTGTACATGGTTGATGAGATCAAAATAGGAAACTCAGAGTGCTGTGACGGACCTGTTGTATCCTAATGGACTTTCATAGAATTAATTCTGAGTATAGTGCTCCTTAAATGTGTATCCAGGTGATTGCCATGGCTACATCCACATGGATAATAAAAACAGCCTTGGCATCCTTACCACCCCCAAAAAAGCAAAATAAAAACATAGTAAATGAAGAAACATTACCCACTGAACTGAGTGTAAAAAATGTAGTCACAAAAGACCATGAACTCAAATCCCAGCTCTGTTAATAATATATAGTGTGAATGCTATGAACTTTTTGCATTTCATTGCACCAGCCTCTGAAATACTGACCTATTTTGCAATTTCAATGTGAGAGATAAATAAAATGTTTTCCAAGGCACTTTGAAAATAGATTCTGTGTTTCAGAATAAATGTTAAACAATAATAGTGATGATGGAATAGCTGACACAATGCAAATTTAAATAGAGCAGAGTAACTTTCTAATTACAGGCTACATTTTACTCTTTGTAAGTGTAATTAGAAAGCGACCATGCTCCTTTAATTAGAAAGTTAATTAGATTGTGACCTCTTTTCCCATCTTATTGTCTTGGACTGCAGGCCACAAGTAAATTACAAATCCCACTACCTACGTGTGTGTAACCCCCAAAATAAGACTGGTTAAACATAAATAAAATTGTAAAGAATAATATTAGGACTTACAAGTCAGACAGGACCTTCATAGGCTATGAAATGGATCTCCCAATAGAGAAAATTTTATCTGGGTGAATGAAAAGATACTCTTTTAGATGAAGCTTATATATAAGATCCCTAAATTGTGTTCCTTAGGATGCTGGTTTTTATACTTCAGCATGCATGTGTGAGAATCAACTGAAGGACATGTTAAAACACAGATTTCTGGGCTCCACACATAGGGCTCCTAATTCTTGGACTCTGGGGTGGGACTTAAGGATTTACATTTCTAACATACTTCCAGTTTATACTGATACTGCTGTGCTAGAGACCACACTTTGAGTTCTATTGCTTTAAAATATTAGTAGTGTAAGTCAATGGTTTTCAACCTTTTTCACTTGAAGATCAGTAACCTAGCTGGCCAGAAATGGAAACACGCAACAAATGAAGTTTTATCTTACAGTGCATAATAGTGCAACAGAGTACAAGTTGGTGCTTGATTTCTGAATTCCCTGTGTACGATGTGTTGAATACTACATGTTTGTTCCAATGCTTTCTGTCTATTATGCATCATATGTAAACATTCTACAATGTACAAATGGATGTTTGAACAAGCATATGGGTTCCAAAGATATCTAAGACCTCAATAGTATTTTCATTGATGACACAGGCTGATAAGTGGCAATCACTCTGAACATAAGTGAATTCGACTTAGATCATTGGATCTATAATTGTCATACAACATCAGGGTGGTTAACTCTTTCATAAATTGGCACAAAATTTCTGGCATACCAGTGGTTGAAAAACAGTGATGTAAGGCATAAGTATTGTTTTATTATCAAACAATTTTGAGAGTTCTTAGAGTAGAACAAATTCAAGCAAGTTTCTTTACTGTGAGAGCCTTTTATATGTAAAGTATGCATTGCTTCTCAATTGTATTTGACCTCCCCTTCTGTTAGAAAGTTTATAATTTAAAATACTTAAGCAGTGACAACATGACAGGCTGGCCATATGTACTACTTCGTTTACGCTAAACTGTAGAGATAGCGAGTTGCCTTTACAGTAATAATTTCATTTTTTTTCTTTTTCTGAAGTTAAAAGCAGGGAGGCAGACAGACTCCCGCAAGTGCCCAACCAGAATCTGCCCGGCATGCCCAGCAAGGGGTGATGATCTGTCCATCTGGGGCTTTGCTTCATTGTGGTTGGAGTCATTCTAATACCTGAGGTGAAGGCCATGGAGCCATCCTCAGCACCCAGGCCAACTTTGCTCCAATGGAACCTTGGCTGCAGGAGGGGAAGAGAGAGACAGAGAGGAAGGAGAGGGGGAAGAGTGGAGAAGCTGATGGGTGCTTCTCCTATGTGCCCTGACCGGGAATCAAACCCAGGACTTCCACATGCCTGGCTGATGCTCTGCTGCTGAGCCAACCGGCCAGGACCTTAGAGTAGTAATTTCCAAAGATGATTCCTATAAGCACTTTGGCTCTCTCCTCAGAGATACAGCAGTGGCTTGGCTATTTCACATACTATTGTTGAAATTGTTGTTAGAATAATTTGTTTTTCCCTAAGTCTTTTTAAAATTTTTATTTATTGATTTTAAAGGAAGGAAGGAGTAGAAAGAGAGAGAGAAACATTGACTTGTTCCATTTATTTATGCATTCATTTTAGAATGGTTTGTTAATTATCGTTAACAGCAGAATGTTAGAATTTTTATTGGTGTAATTAGTGATTTTCCCATGTGTGTATTGGTTCAAATATTGTAGAGACACTTCCTACACTTGTATGAACAGGGTATACAAATTTAGTACGACTTCATCTTTTAAAGATGAAGAAATGTTAGAAATGGTGTTCTAAATTTGCTTGTTAATTCTGGAAGCTTCTTGATTGCCTGGTTTCTACTAGCCTAATTAGCTGAATTCTTTCTCTAATATTATCATATTTGCCTTGGGTGAAATTTTCATGCAAAATGATGTTGGATCACTTTGAAAGAGATTTGGGACTTCACAGAGTTGACTAGCTGTTTTGTGCTTGCTTGTTAATAAATCTCTAAAGACGAATTTTCTCTGAGATTTGCCTGCATTATAATATTGGAGCCTTGCTAGAAGAAGAGATAAACCCTTCTCCAACCCTAGCCAGTGACAGTTATGGATATCTACAAAAAAAGAACGTACTAGTTGTGCAAAATGTGATTGTTTTACGTCAGATCACAGCACTGCTCCTGCTTCCCACACCTATTCTTGTTTGAGTCTCTGAAGCATTTAATACAACCAGTGCTCTGCCAAAACACTTGGGTAAATGCTGTGTGATTATTTTCAGCCTCTAGGAACACAGGAGGCCTATGTCACAGAAAACCAAACAGCGTTACTAAACTAGTCTGTAGCGTCTCTGTTGTATTCCATGTGAAAATTCCATGCAGAGCAAAACAGAAGCACATGAATCCCATAAAAGTAGAAACAAACAGGTGGGAAGAAGTAATAATCTCATGTTTACACTCTTGGTACCAGTTTCCTAGGGAAATAATAACTTGTGAAAAACAGTCAATTCATCTCACTTGGTGGTATAAATTGTATATTGTCTAGAAAGAAAAGAGCTCTGGAGCAGAAGTGTTTTGGCTAAAAAGAAATTGTGCACATCAATAATACTGAGTAATTCAGACATATTTGTATAAGCTGTTCTTATTTTGCTTTATTGAAAGCAAGATGCTCATATTTACATGATCTCATTATTGAGTAAAATTAAGAAATCTCATCCCCAATATAATGCTACATGCAAAACATCTCCGTAGATGTCTGTGTTTACTTTGGAATTCCTGTTGATCCACTGTTGTCATTTCAATTTCAACTTATTATATGAGCTTAGAATGTATTTTTTTAAAACTGGTGTTTTGGTGGCACAATGGTCCTGATCTACAGTTGACTGTGAATAAGTATGATTTGAGGCCAGAATTAATGGAGAACACTCTGCTTTGGAGTTAGATTAGAGCTAAATTGTTAGTTGTATCACTTACTAACTCAGTTGAGTGAAGGAACACCCTGGAAAATTCTTCAATTTATGTGTTTCAAATTGACACAACCCCAAATGTGACTAATAAAACCTAATAAAAACTAATCTCATAGGACCTCTCATTCATTCATTCAACAAACATTTTTTGACTATCTACATATGACAGGAACTGCTTCAGCACTGGGGGTACAGTGATGAAAAAGCACACTATCTACTGTCATGAAGCCCCATCTAGCCACAGAAGACAGAAAAGAACACCTGCAAAAGTGTATAATATCTGTGGAGATGAGCACCATGAAAAAAATGTCAGGATAAGGATACAAGGGAGATTATAAAGATGCTATTATATTTGAACTCACAGTCTTATTATAAATGGACATTTGAGCAACTTGAAAAAAGTTAGGTATTCTGTATTGCAAGAATAAAATGATGTAGAATGTATGTAAAATACATTGTAAAATATCTAACAAAGATAGGTATGCAGCAAATGATACAGTCTGTTCTATTATGATTACTGTTACCAACATTGTCACTGATGATACATTTTTATGAATACTTAGCTCATGCCCATGTTTACTAGACAAACCTGAGAAAAGACTTCCTAACAGATTAAAAGGCCCTCAAAAATAAACTATGACTTAAGGGAGAGACAAGGCTTTTTTTTTAAGTGCACACTCACACAAGAAAGAGAGAAAGAGAAAGGGGGTAGAGGAAGGGAGAGAGATGAGAAACATCAACTCATAGTTGTGATACTGTAGTTGTTCATGGATTGCTTTCTCTAACATGCTTTCACTGGAGGCTCCAGCTGAACCAGTGTCACCTTGCTCAAGCCGGTGACTTTGAGCTTCAAGACAGTGACCTTGAGCTCAAGCCAGCAATCTTTGGGCTCAAGCCAGCGACCATGGGGATATATCTATGATCCCATGCTCAAGCTGATGACCTTGGGGTTTTAATGGTGGGCCCTCAGTGTTCCAGGTTGACGCTCTATCCACTGGGCAACTGCCTGGTCTGGCAGGACTAGACTTCCTGACATCCCTGCAACAGAAGTCTGAGCTCTGCTTTAGGTGAGACCCAAATGTGTGTGATATAGCCATTAAATACAATGTCAGAGACTACCATCATTTACTGACTGCTTTTTATGTACCATACAATGTGCTAAGTGCTTTATATTCACTATCACTTTGAATTCTCCTAACAATTCTATATGGTGCCATATTTCCCCATGTATAAGACACTCCCATGTATGAGACACACCTTAATTTTGGGACCCGAAATTTGAAATAAAAATGTATTACATAGTTATTGGACTCAAGTTTTATTCATCATAAAATTCATACAACTCCTCATCACTGTCAGAACTCCAACCTATTAGCTTGGAGTTCCTATTAGGTTGGAACTTCAACCTCATCTGTGTCTGATGATGAATCACTGTCTTGTATATTGCCTCGTCCTCAGTTCCATCTATGGCATTTGAAATGCCATAAACACTGTAAAAGACGCATCCAGTTTTTAGACCCCAAATTTTTCAAAAGAAGGGTGTGTCTTATACATGGGGAAATATGGTAGATATTTAGAATATTCTAAAGTAACTTGCCCAGGATACTCAGACACAGTCAGACCTGGGATTGGAGTCTGAAACAGTATGGAAACAATGCCCATGCCTTTATTTACCACATTCACAATGTAACATATATTGGCAAAAAAACAGAACATTATAAAACTCTTGAAGTTTTATATATTTCAGTTGACATTATGGAATAAAAAACTAAACTTTTGTTTCTGATTTTGAAATTTACTCATTTGCATTCTTTTGTTTGTTTTTAAATGAAAAATGTATTTTAACATCAAATAACAAGCACAAATATAAACTTTTAGAGAGCATATGTGTGCGCCAGAACTTTTTATTTAATTTATTGTGTTTACATAGATTCTAGTGTTGTCCCAAATGCATCCCCCTCTCCTGTATTTTCCTCAACATGTCCCTTGACCCCCTTCCAACAGCTCCCTCCCCTCTTCCCTTCAGGTTTAATTCTGTTCCTCAGTTCACATTGTTCCTTGGATTCCTCAAATGAGTGAGGTCATATGATATTTTTCTTTCTCTGCCTGGCTTATTTCACTTAACATAATAGTTTCCAGGTCTATGCATGCTGTGGCAAAAGGTAAGATTTCCTTTTTTTTCATGGCCCCATAGTATTCCATTGTATATATGTACCACTGCTTTTTAATCCACTCGTCCACTGATGGACACTTGGGCTGTTTCCAGATCTTCGTTATTGTGAACAATGCTGCCATAAACATGGGGGTGCATTTCTTTTTTTTGAATCAGTGATATGGTGTTCTTGGGATATATTCTCATCTGTGCCAGAACTTTCTAAAACAACACTTTCTAAATCTAAGCACTGGGCAAGTGAACAATATACTTTGACTTTTAAAAATAATGTAGCCTCCCATCACATCAAGGTTTACCCATCATATATCTACACAGTGTTGAAGGTCACAATCAAACTCCTGAATTGAATCATTCATACAATTCTAAATCATCATTAAGGCTTATTTAAGACATGGAGATTTTATAATTTAGGTGTTGTTTAAGAAAGCAAATAACTAACTAAGACAGCTTATTAGATTTTTGAACTTTATTTAGTAGAATGACCTCTGGTGGCACAAATACTATAAATTAGTTTTGAATTATTATTCAGGGTGGTCTGTGTCTGGCCATAAATAGACAGCCAATTAGATATCAAATTTATTACAAAATAAATCCCTAGTGACCTACTGTCTTTCCTTCCTAGTGAAGTTTCTCAAAGCATAATCCTATCACTTTTGACTTGAGTGAACTGGTCACTATCTATCTCCCAAGCTGAAATATAACATCATATGGAAGTTTAATTTTTATTTTATTTTATTTGGCCTTGAGTAAGTTGGATCATAAAAAGGCAATATGATCTCCAGTTCTAAGTGTCAAGCATTTTGTAACTACTCCATTCATCATGATTCCTCAAGAGACCTTGTGAAATTTAAAAAAAAGAAATTGGCCAAATTTGCCACCTCTATAATTTTATTGCCTCAGATATTTTGGTATCTTTTTTTTTTTCTTATCGGTGCCTCTCAAACTTCAGTGTACCAAGTAGACAACCTTATATATGGGGGATAAACTGCAATAGTAAACACCAAACATTATCCTCTTTAACTGAGCATCCTGTTCTAATGGTTAATGGTTAACACAATGCCTGGACATAGTTGGTACTCATATGGTGTTAGTTGTGTAAACTACTAACTCACTAAAGTAATAACTAGATCAACCATCCAACAAACTTACAACAGAAACTTTACCTTCACCTTTCATTTGTTTGGAGTTCAATTCAGGGCCAGAAAACCAATTGAAAAAAAAATATTGTCTTTAGATATAGCAGTGAATGATTAATGATTTATATGTGCTGGAAACATATTTTTTTCTTAATCTGACTTTCTGTTAAAATCAAACTAAAGAAATGCTTAACTGGAAATTTCATGTTTTCCTTGAAAAAATCATTAGGGAAGAGGATTGGTGATTGCACATTTGTTTGTTTTTTTCAACTTTTTCAACACCCAGTATCCCTGGAGTGTAAAATATGACTTAGATTTTCACTCATCCTGTTGGAATTTCAGATTTCCTAAACTAGGCTCTATCTATTTCCTCTTTATACTCTCATTTATATACAAAATCTATTTGGAAAGCATAAAATAAACAGCACTTTAGGTAAAAGATGAACAGGACAAAGGAAGCTATTGAAAACCTTCTTTTGATATAATAATTTCTCACTCTGTGTACCAGCAGCCAAAAATTTATAGCTCCTAGAATTTTAAAGTAGTAATTATAGTGTGACAAAACAATGATAACTAATAAGATACATTTCAAAAATTTAAAGGACACTTAGAATGCATCAGTGCCCATTATTTGATAGCTATGAGAGTAATATATAATAAAAAATATCCTTGTCATTTTAGTGTTGTATTAGTATTAGTATTTCAAATACTTATTGCATGTTAGGACATCAAAGGGCCCATATTCCACCTCTTACTGTAGGGAGATTTTAAGAAGGGGAGGCACTGTCACTAAGCTTCTCAGAAGAAGCCCTGCTAATGGTTAGATCTATCCATAAAGAACAAAATAGAGGTCACCAGATACAACTCCCTAAGGTGGGATGAAACTAGAAGTACTGGGCCAAGCTTTGTGAGCCATGGGCTTCAGTAGAAGCTAAGTGTCTCAATATAAAACTTTCAAGTAAATCAGACCATTTCAAGTAAGAATTAGGGTAGTGATATGAGCTTCTTGCTATTATCCCCTCCCTACTGTAAAAATTTTGTTTTACTTCAAGGAGGGATACAACAGCAACTGCTATTCTGTGGGTAACCAAGGTGAGCACTATACATGATCTGTCAAGTACAATGAACTATTTGAGAATTGTTAGGTAAGTTGCACTTGAGAAAAAAATTAAAACAAGAAGTCCTCCTTTGTATAGTCTGGAAGAAATTGCATAGACAGAAATGAAAAATTAGGATGGAGGGTAGGCTTCCCTAAGTACAGTAGAAAGTAGATTATTGTGGATTCTTTGGCTTCATTATGGAAATGTGATAGGAACCCAATGTGGGAATGAGACAATAGTGACATCAAGAAGGAGTGATTGACCAGATGTCAGCTAATCAGGGAAGCTGCCTTAGAAGGTGACCAGTCAGGATCAATTCTGGGAAAAGACTGGTGGAATATATTCACCATGGTGAACTGACATGGCTCAGTGGCAGACTGGTTAATGTGAGCAAAAGATAGAGTGATATAAAACATCATTCAAAATCAAGGACTCTACTATTGCCAGTTACAGAGAAACAGGTAAATAAGAGGCAAAAGGTACAAAAAGGAGGAAAATAAGAGTTTTGGACCCTGGCCAGTTCAGTGGTAGAGCATTGGCTCAGCCTGTGGACGTCCTGGGTTGGATTCTGGGTCAGGGCACACAGGAAAAGTGACCATCTGCTTCTCTACCCTTCCCCCTTCTTCTTTTCTCTCTCTCTTTCTCTTCTCTTCCCACAGCCATGGCTTGATTGGTTGGAACACATCCACCCTGGGTGCTGAGGATGGCTCTGTGGAGTTTCTGCCTCAAAGCACTAAAAATAGCTCAGTTGCGAGCATGGCTCCAGATGGGCAAAGCTTTGCCCTAGACAGGGGTTGCTGGGTGGATTCTGGTCATGGCACATGCAGGAGTCTGTTGCTCTATCTCACCTCCTCTCACTTGGAAATAAGGGGGGAAATAATTTTTTAATGATTATGTTCAGTTTTTACATTTTTTCTGCTGCTTTGGAGTCTCTCAACTTCCCATATATGGGGTGGAGAGTGATGGTCCCCTCTAGAAGATCGTGATTGAAGCTGAGAGTACCTAGGCTGCTATGGTTCTTCCCATTCAGTAAAAGGCTTAACATTAGTTATGGGGCATTGGATGCATATGCTAAACTGACAAATCTACTCTCCCTCCCAAGTCATAGCTCCAATAGACTCCATGTTTTCCACTTTACAGGAAACCTCTTCTTACTCTTTTTATGTTATCCTGGCTCATATTCATCATAATTCCCTATGGACAGAGACTTTTCTTCTCCTTGTATTCTGATGGTGGTGCTACTTTATTGCTTTACTGATGACCTCTCTGCTTGGCTGATTCTCCAGGAAACATAGCATAATTTTTCTAGTACTCTGTCTCATTTGCCCCATCAGAAGCCACTACCTAACTTTGGATTCTTCTCAATGATCAATGTCAAGCATAAGACCAAATTGTGGCTTGAAAAAGAATTGTCTTAGAAACTGTGTCTTGCCACCTATCTGTCTATAATTTTCCCTCGGTCTCCAGGTCATTTTCCCCACGTTCTGCCTCATCCTAGAGAGCTGCTGTTGTTTCAAAATAGTTACAACCTACTATGTGTAATACAATGTATGCAGGACTCCATGCTATGTATTTTGCATAGATTATCTTATGTATTCTTCATTACTATTCTGAAAATTAGATTTTGTTACATATTTTTACAGATGACAAAACTGAATTTTCCAAATATTAAATAATATGACTCATATAATGCTGGAAATAAGTAACACAGTCAGGACTTTAAAGTGGGGTCTCTTTGAATTCTAGACTTGCCTTTTTCCAGTGTACTACAGCAAAATATGGATGGGGGAGGTATTAAGAGACGGTTTCCTGCCTGTCGCCACCTGCCCTATTTGCCAGATTGAACCATGGGATCTCACATCTCAGACTCAAGATGATTATCCTGTTTAATTGACAAGTTACTGAGAACTATCTGTAGCTTGATATTCTATAACCAAGAAGAAAGTAAAAAAAATAGGCAAAACCAGAATACTAGAAACACAGATTGGAGATTTTTCTAAATTTAGACTATATTATATTAGATTCCTATTGCTGCGGTAACAAATTGCCACACATTCAGAGCCTTAAAATAATACAAATTTGTCATCTTACAGTTCAGCAGTTTAGAAGTGTGACATGGGTCTCAGTGGGATAAAACCAAGGTGTCAGTAGGGCTGAATCCCTTTTGAAAACTCTAGAGGAGATTCAATTTCCTTGCCTTTTCCAGGTTCTAGAGGCTGCTTACATTCTTTGATATGTGGCCGCTTTCTTGATCTTCAAAGCTAGCAACAGCTCATCTCTCTGACCCTTCTCCCTTCATGGTATCTCTCTCACTACAGGAATAAAGATTCTTTGCTTTTAAGAACTCATGTGGTGCCTGACCAGGTGGTAGTGCAATGGATAGAGCATCAGACTGAGATGCAGAGGACCCAGGTTCGAAACCCTGAGGTCGCTGACTTGAACACAGGCTCACCAGCTTGAGTGCGCAGTTGCTGGCTTAAATATAGGATCACAGACATGACTGCATGGTCACTGGCTTGAGCCCAAAGGTCACTGGCTTGAGCCCAAAGGTCACTGGCTTGAAGCCCAAGGTCACTGGCTTTAGCAAGAGATCTCTTACTCTGCTATATCCCCCAGTCAAGGCACATACAAAAAAAACAATCTATAAACAACTAAGGTGCCACAATGAAGAACTTTTGCTTTTCATTTCTCTCCCTTCCTGTCTTTCTGTCCCTAACTGCCACTCTCTGATTCTCTCCCTGTCTCTGTCAAAAAAAAAAAAAAAAAAAAAAAAAGAACTCATGTGGTTAGTATGAGCCCATCACAATAATCTCCCACCTCAAGGTCCATAACCTTTGTCACATCTGCAAAGCCCCTTTTATCATGTTAGGTAACAAATTCATAGGATCTGGAGGTTAAAATGTTGCCATCTTTAGCGGATCATTATCTGCTTTCCACAACATGTTTTCTGAACCAATG